>NW_027468565.1:32986596-32989096 GCF_046254945.1 Alosa pseudoharengus | reverse complement strand
CAGGGCACTTCTCCCTTAGCAACAGAAGCATCCCCCCGCTGGTGTAGCCTCACATAACCTAGTGCAACCCAGATTTCCAACGTGTGTGTGTGTGTGTGTGTGCGTGTAGCTCTGTGTGTGTGTATGTGTGTGTGTGTGTGTGCGTGTATGTGTGTGTGTGTATGTGTGTATGTGTGTGTGTGTGTGTGTGTGTGTGTGTGTGTGTGTGTGTGTGTGTGTGTGTGTGTAGGTGTGCGTGTGTCTCTGTGTGTGCATGTGTGTGTGTGTGTGTGTGTCATTCTCGTCTGTTCTTTGATGCACAGTAGCTCTGGCCTTGGCAGTGTGGAGTGACGGGCTCCAGACAGGCTGTGTTCTGCCAGCTCCTGCTGTAAACATCCTCTGGTCTGACCTTCTCACCAGAAAACTGCTGACACAGAACTAGTCTGGTAAAAATCCTGTTAAACAAACACCTCTAACTAGACCAAACTCAATGCAAAGCAGATTGTTTCCTACTGAACCAGTCAGGCAAGACTCATTAAACCAAGTTTCTTTAACCACACCACTCTAGACTTTCGAAACCTATTCAAACCAAAATGAATGGTAAAATTTATTAGAAATAAATGTTTAGTGCCAAATGTTTTAAAGTTAACAAGCCTTTTTCAGTGTCCCTCGCGTCCCCTACTGTGACTGATGCTTTCTGCTCTCGAGTGGCTCTTCAGATGAAGTATATTTATTGTACTCATCTCTGGTTACCTAAGAGAGTAGGAGCAGAGGAACCTGGGGCAGATAATTAATCTTGCAGACATGTTAAATAGTGGAGACTTGGGGGAGACAGTCAGACAGTCAGAACAAGACGAAAAGGAGACTTGTCGTTAAGCGAGATGGCCCTGTGATTTGAGTCAGCGGGTGACTCCCCTGCTGGAAAGTTGTTGGGGCGGCTGTGGAATCGATCGCGATCAGAGTGAGGAGTGAGTATCCATTCCCTGGCATGGCTCCGTTGCGGAATGTACGTCTCTGGCTAATCGTTCCATTTGCCCTGTCCCGCCCAATGCTCCTTTCCAATTAAAACGAAAATCGCTTTCCTCTCTCTCTCACACACATTCTCTACCTTTCTCCCTCTTGTGCGCAGAGAATAAGCAGAAACCAATGAGTGCAGTAAAACCCCTTGTCTTAACTGACCAAAACCACATGAAACCATGCGGCTTGACCCTCTGTTTGATGTACCCTGCTGGGGCTTTGCTGTGGTGATTGCCTGCAACAGTGTAGCTGGGTGGATGAAATGAACTGTGGTGAGTTCTGGGCAGACTGGGTGTTGGTGTGGAAGTGGAGGTCTGTGTGTGGTGATGTGGTGTGGTGTTCTGTGGAGAACATAGGGTGTGGTTTCAGTGCTTATTGCAAACTTATTCAGAAGATTCATTTATGATTCCCCTCACAGACATAAATTAATCTTTATAACATAAATATTTGTGTAACTTCACCCAGAGTTAAACCACAGGATTCGTTGTTGAGATGTAATGATATTGAGAAGACTATGCTACCCACAGTGGCCAAGGAGACTGTTTTCTGATGGGTTGTGAAATATGGGGCTGTGCGTTCTTCAGCAGAGGAACCTGGGCCCATGCCAGGGCAACTAAGAGAAATGGCGGGCAGTGCAGTGGAACAGAAACAAACAGCTCTTGTTCTCCCCTGGTGCCACACGCTGCTGGGTGGAGGAGTGGGGCTTGGGCTGGCCATCTGTGGTGGGATCTGGACAGAGAAGGTGTAGCTGTGGTCTGTGGGTTGTTGTTGCACAGTGATGTGATGCACTATGGAAAGAGTTGCTGGTAGGGAGTGCTTTGAGATCCTGGTGTGATTGGGTAGATATATGCAGTGTGTGTGTGTGTGTGTATGTGTGTGTGTGTGTGTGTGTGTGTGTGTGTGTGTGTGTGTGTGTGTGTGTGTGTGTGTGTGTGTGTGTGTGTGTGTGTGTGTGTGTGTGTGTGAAGGCTAGGTGCAGTTTGGAGGACATGGTGGGGTGGGTTGGGTGGTTGGCTGCAGAGAACTGAGAGCTGAGAAAGGGTGTGGCTGGTTTGAGAGCCATGTTTGCTTCATACCTCTGGACTTGGACTTCATCTGAGAGGAGTTTGATTGGAGTTTGGTTTTAAGCCAGAAGCCAGCGCCTTGGGGCCTTGGTGCTGAGAGCAGCACTTTGACCAGGCGTTTGGGGACCTAAAGGTGAATACGAACCTTGGAACCTCGAGCACGTGATTTCGCCGGAGAACGCTTGTGCAGATGTGCTGGAATGCCGGGAGATATGCCCACTGCAGGGCTCCAAGATTTCACTTGGCCCCTGTGCCGACCCATAATGAGATGACAGATTTCTTTGCGCTCCACCATAGCCTGCTGTTCTCCTTAGGGCGCTTAAGTTTGGACAACGTTTCCAGGAGACTGAGGCATAGCAGGTGAAACTGCTTTACAAGAAACAACAGCACTGAGTTGGCAGTTACATAAACTGAAGCCAAATGCAACGCGAGGACAGATG
>NW_027468565.1:32966596-32981596 GCF_046254945.1 Alosa pseudoharengus | reverse complement strand
GTTAAACCTCCGCTAACTCCACTCCCACTCCAGCCCAGCCCGCCATCTCATGCCCCCTCCAGGCATTCATCTCATACATCACATACTCATCAGTGGCCACGTTAGCGCCGGCTACATTACCCTACAGTAGATATATTCTGCGTGGTTGGCTGGCCGGCTGTTTGGGTCGAGGCCTTCGGTTCTGCCTGTCTGCCTGCATGCCTGCCATCGGTCCCAGCTGCCTGATATATTTGGGGCCCAAGCGATTTAGCGGTCATGGAACAGGAAACTCCTCTGGGTTTGTGTGGGTATGGCACACACACACACACACACACACACACATATATATATATACACACACATACAAGTCAAACATAGCCTCTCTGGGGCAGCCCCCCTCAACGCGCCAACAAATGAGACACCATAACGACAGAGGCCACTGGGTAAATTTAGAGATCTGCTGCCATCCCCTTTGTTTCATTTCATCTTCTACAGCGAAGGGAATGTAGGTCAAACAAGAGACAATCACTGTAGCCGCCACACTGTCCTCGGCCAGGGGTGCGCACCAGAAAGCTACTTGCACAAATACCTTTCACATGAACTAATATGACTTTAGCAAACGCTGGTCAATTTTTCACTCTGAGGCAAAAACAGCCTCTCCTGTCCTCACCTTGTCTGACCTCGGCCCTGTTGTTTCCTGCCGCTCGGCCGGCTCCTTGCGTTTGGATTGGTCCACAAGGATCTAAACCAAATAAGCAATCAGGGAGGCTCATGTTGGGCTTGACAGCAGAGAATTCTGGGAGTTGTTGGAATGGTACGCTGGGGACTGATGGACGATGGTCGGGGGGGGAGGGGGGTTGGAGTATGTCAGGAGCGCCTGTTCGGCATCAGGGCCATGTGTCGGCCAGGAAAGACAAAAAGGGGGGAAACTCTGATGGCTCTCTCTCCGACCCGAACCGGTCCCGTTGCGTCGCTTTCCAAACCGCTGCACTGAGGTCAGTGCAATGATTTCAAATGGGCCAGGCGGCAGGCCAGAACACTGATCTCAGCTCAGCTGAGTTACTGGAGGATTACACAACAGTCAAGAATTCATCTTTATTTTCGTTCCTTTGTCCGGACTGGAAAACAGCCTCCCCTCAGCTTGCATACACACACACACACACACACACACACACACACACACACACACACACGCACGCACGCACGCACACGCACACGCACACGCACACGCACACGCACACACACACACACACACACACACACACGCACACGCACACAGAGCAGAGCAGGCATAGCAGCCGTCTTCTCTCTCTTGAGCTGTTTATCCTCCAGACTCCAGTCTCTCAGGCAGCACCCCAGTAGCCAACTGAACAAGGGAGATAATGAGAGTGTGTGTAATTGTTTCTACCCCCCCCCGCCCCCCCCCCAAAAAACACACACTCCCCTCACACGCTCATAACTGCCTGTAGGCATTCAGCAAGTGTAATCCAGAGCACTGATCGCTTGCCCTGATGGAGTCAATTAAGAACCTCATGGAGATTTTATTTACTATAGCGTCTGTTTATGGATTGTGATCTGTGTACTTGCAGCTGATACTGACGTATTCACAGTGCATGTACAGTTATGTTAGAGTTAGCTGAATGATCCTCTGATTCCTTAGATTTGTTTGTACTGGAAGCAAATATTTCCACTCTGTTTGAATGGCAACACCCTAACGTAACCGTAGCGATCACAAAATTGATGTGGTTCTTAAGGAACTCCAAACATTCAGAAACTGCTGCATGCTTGGGTTCCATCTGAAAACAGCTCATGTGGAGTCCCTACTGGTACAAGAAAGAGAGGACAATTCAGCTGGCAATGCAAAGGCTCCTCCTCACATGTCCTGTGCTGAACGTCCTAACCATGTAAACACATACTCCACACTATATAGTCCACACAAACACACACACACACACACACACACACCATCCCACAGTGGGCTTTAAAACAGCAATGGGTTAAAAAGTGAAATGTTCTCTCACTAAGAGATAAGAAAAGAAGGAAAAGAACAGTGCTGATGCTGAGCTTTTGAGAACAAAGGAGACACCAGGAAAAGATGTACAGTAGAGAAAGAGAGAGAGAGAGAGAGAGAGTAGCTTGTTCTATACATTATTCTTTATGATTGCTTTGGCAATACAAATACCTTTTTTGTCATGCCAATAAAGCACCTTTTGAATTAAAGAGAGACAGAGAGAGAGAAACTACCGGAGAAGGACAGAGAATGAAAGAGAGAGAGAGAGAGACAAAGAAAGGGAGATAAAGTTGATCGTTGGGTCACCTACCGAGGGGCCAAGCGCTCCCCTGGGAGACCAGCAGGCAGAGGATGAGGACGGCGGTGATGAAGAGCGCGTTGCGGAGCCGGCCGCAGGGGCCCCGGCGTGTGTGCGCAAGTGTTCGGGTCCCCCCGAGGGGCTGTCCTGGCCACCGCTGCTGCTGTGGCGCTGAAAGCATGCTGCTGCTCGGAGCTCTGTTTACTTTCTGAGCTCAGCTGGTTTGACATCACTCGCCGAGTCTCTCCCCCCCCCCCCCCTCTCTCTCTCTCCCTCTCTCTCTCTCTCCCCCTCTCTCTCTCTCTCTCTCCCTCTCTCTCCCCCCCCCCTCTCTCTCTCTCTCTCTCACTCTCTCTCCCCCTCTCTCTCTCTCTCTCTCTATACCCCTCTACTTTGCCCCTGTGTGTCTGAGTGTTTTTCTTCCTCCTTTGTTTCTTTCACTTTCTTACTCCCTCCTTCACTTTATTTCCATTCCCTCTCTCTCTCTCTCCCACACTCCCTGCCTCACCCTCTCTTGCTCTCCCTGTCTCTCTCTCTCTCTCTCTCTCTCTCTCTCCCTCGCTTGCTGGCTGTGTTAGGCTTCAGGTTACAGCTCAGCCTCGTCATGCTCTCCCCGTTGCAGTGGGCTGTGGCTCATGCCCCTGACCTGACATCACTGCTCTTGAATGAAAGCAGTCACGAGAGGAGACCCTCACTGTTAACCCTTTCACCCACCTTTGCCCACTCCCCCCCCCCCCCCCCCACACCACCCCAATCATACTTGGAACCACACAGATATGGAAAGTCCAGTGGTTGTAGGCGGATGGGGAGGTGGGCTTCTCGTTGCATTTTTTTTATCCATGGAACTATTTCGGAGTTCCCACCACAAAACACATCTGGACGCGTGTCCATCTGATACACTCTACCAAAAACATTTCCAGGGACTCAGACTCAGACTTTTCAAGGAAAAGGGCTGTTGTGCACAGTAAGCTCTAGTGCTAGGAAGATACAGTTCTCAGTGTGTGTGGCCATGAGATCATGTTGTTACTGTTCTCTCATCAGTATTGACTCCGTGGTAGTGTTATCCTGGCATGTTGACTCTGCCGAGATCTAAGGCAGTGATCGGATATGGTGTCATCAACGTGTGTGTCTATGAACACATTACAGCAAACAAACGCTGATCACTTCAAAACGTCTTCCAGTCGAGAGAGAAGGATCGAGTATCATTGCAGCCATCCAAAATCAACAGGAGATTTAAAGCAGAGACTGAGGATGGAAATCTCCGGAAAAACATTGGCAGCTGTCCAAAGGGAGGGTGAGACATCATGGACATCCCTCCCTTCTTGTCCTCATCTCCTCCTGTTGGCTCTCCTGTTGCTTCAGATGCTTAATGGTTTTCTTCTGAGGGGGTCAGAACATGTTCTCACCCCCCCTCCTTTCTGTTCCATGGAAGGCGTCAACATAATCCCCCTTATTTATATCTTTTAACTGTCGAACAAATAACCAGTCTGCTTTCAGAAGTCTCCACCTTTGTTTGTGTAAGGGTGTATGTATTGGCATGTTTGTGTGTGGGTGTGTGTGCCCATGTATCCAGGGGCCTGTACTACGAAGGGAGCTTAACCTACCCAGATGTAACCCAGGGTTACTTTGTTAAACCGGGGTTGACAAAACCTGGTTATCTTAAGTGGTGTTAATCGGTACTACGACGCTGATTATGAAGTTGATTTGTTGAGCCGGGGTTAACCTCATTGGAGTTTGTGCGCGTTCACATAAAAGGGGCGGGTTGCAGTGCAAGTCACCACTTTCAATGATGACGCGATCACCTTATTTTACGGATGAGGAATGTACAATGGGCTACTTGCACAATCGCTTCCGCGTTCTACTTAATACTGCAAGTAGCGAATTATTATAACAAGTTATGAGGAATTAAAACCCACTCTACGACAAAAATCAAATACGTCGGCAAAGCAAGGCTGTTGGCAACGTATTGCAGATTGGGTAGCCTAAATGCCTAAAAGTAAAGTTTTATTCCCACATGTTCTTCAAATAGGCCTATGTGTTACGGAGGATTAGTAGCTTGCGGAATGTCTGAAATGAGTTGAAATAAATAGCCTATTTTGAGTTCATAGAAAGGCCTACAGATGCAACCCAATTCAGAAGTGGGCATATAGATTACAGTAATAAGGATAATTGAATGTTTAAGTAGCCCCCATTGACTGATTTAGTGTATGCCTAATCCTGTGAACATTTCAGATGCAACACCATTGCCAAACGCACATGGCAGCAGGTGAAAATGAAACACAAAAACATTATTCAGAATAGTAGGTTTATACAGTTATAGCTTGCATTAATATTTCTTAATTATGAAAACATGTAGGCCTAAGAGACGTCTTCATAGATCATCTGACAAAGATAACGAATTCCCTCGGCTGACAATCTATATCTTCATAGAGAATATCGTCCGGCTATATATATTTTCTGGCGGTCTCTAAAACCCCTCGCCTGCGAAAAGAGTCCCTCACGATTTGCGCTCCAATGTCGTATGGATCATCCAGGTACGCCGACATGTCTCGGGAGAAATTGTTAGTGGAGGGGTGGTAGGCCTACTTATAAAGGGTGTGGTTAACGGAAACCTCGGGTTAACCAAGAACATAACCTGGTCGGAGCAGGTTTGAGATGCAGCGTAAATTGCCATGGCAGCATACCTCGGTTAAAACCTATCCACCTTTCGTAGTACGGGTTAATCGGGAAGTTACGCCACACGTGATCAAATTACTCTCGAAGTTACCCAGATAAGCCAGTAACCCCGCTTTGTAGTACAGGCCCCAGGTGTGTTTGTTTGTATGTGTTTGTTTGTGAGTATATGGTGCAGCCATGTGTTCAAGTGCATTTGTCCAAGTGCAGTGTGTGTGTGTGTGTGTGTGTGTGTGTGTGTTTAATTCTTTGTTAAGAAACTTGGTTAACCGATGGAGAAGAAGGCTGGGTGGTCTGTGTTGCACCGCACATCAGTTAATATGAGACAGAAGAGCTCATCCAAGCAAACACAAAGGGAGCCTGCTCTCGGTCATACCTTGACCCCGTACCTCACACTCTTGGAGGGCTTGGGTGTGTGGAAGCAGCCCCCCTGGCTCTGGCTTTGGATGGAGCTCCGGTGCTAATAGGCTGTGGTAATGGTGGTGCCAATCTTACCATAAAGCTTCATTACATGTAAACAAAGGAAGCCACCCAGCGGGGTGCCGAGCAGTAACCGCGTGCCCAAGCAGAGAGACGGTGAGAACCGGATAAAAACATCAGATCGCAGAAGGAGGGACTATGTTTGGATATCTTGCTTCCCGCGAATAAAGAAATGCAGTGTCTCTGAAACTGAAATGATCGTTATGGGGTTGAAAATACACTGAGATCCAGCTAAGCATTCTTCAGAAGGAACTTCAGAGGCCAAGGTCAAAGAGTGAGAGTGTAGGGAACCCCATTGCAAGTGTGTTTTAGACTTTCACATCGTTAGTGAATACTACTACAATACAGTGCCAGTGGTCAGAGGGAACATGGGAGAGCCATGTGCTTTTAATGTTGTTAAATCAAAACGTTGGTGTGTGGATCTGGTGGGGGAGTCCAAGCAAAAAACAATGTATGTGTGTGTTTGTCATTAAAGGACATCTGAGTGCTTATTACGGCTTGCTTGGATTAAAGGTTCACTCTGACACTTTGTGTGCAGTTTTGCAAAAAGTTCCACAAACTGCATAATGAGACAGCATTGGCCAGCTATCTGAAAAACAAACCCTTTGTGTCATCCAACACAGTGTAATTCTTCTGCTACCACAGGATGCTTCCAAATTTCTTTGCAATTACTATAACTGTGTAATAGTTTGCATATACAGTATTGCACGCACTAATGCATTGAGCAATGTTATAAAAGTATGAAGGCTTAATTTGCATAAAGAAAATACTTCAGTATGTGTTTTTTTCATGGTTTCTTTAAAAAAAATAACCTTATGAGTAACTTTAAAATCAATATATTTTTTTTCATTTTGCCAGCAATTTCTTACGACCCTGTGAATCCTTTTTATTATTGGCTGCTTAGCTTGAAAGTGCAGATCTTACTTAAGTAGACAGCGAACGTTTCAAGTTTAAAGCACACAGTTATGAGTTATCCTTCATCCTATTTATTCAAGCTAAGAGCCCCTTCTATAGATAGAGCTCAGGGTGGGCAGCATGCCAAGCTAAATGGCTTTTTCATTTAGCTGTTGGCATTCAGTCCCAGATGCAGAGTAACACATTACAGCTACTCCTATTACTGTTCCTGAGTAACTGTTCTGTACGGCTGTTCATTTTAGGGTACTTTGACAAGTTTGACATTTAAATTTTTCATTGGGGCACTTTTAACAGTACATCATTAGACCTGATGTAAACAGACCAATACATTTACAAAGATTCTGCTCGTCATAACTCATTGGCACAAACACAGTGGCTATGTTTAAAGGTAAACTATGCAGTACTGGCAATTTCCTTACTGTTTTCTCGGTTTTTGCTTCTTTTTCTTCTTTTTTGCTGGCTCTGTCATGACGAATGTCTGAGAAACTCCATCGCTACCTTTTTCTAGCCGGTGCCTGGCGTGTATGTGTATTTGAATGCAGTAAAGCAATTCGTTACACTCGTTATACTTCCTGACACTGAGGCCGTCGGCCCGCCGGCCTACAGTTGCAAGGGTGTTTTTTTCCGCTCACAGGCGCTAGGGGGAAGCGAGACGGCCACTATTCAACCCGAAAAAAGTCATATAACCATTCCAATGACTCTGAAGCTGTTAAATGAAGGTAAATTAAGCTAAAAAACTTGCATATTAAGCTAAAAAACCTGCATAGTGTGCCTTTAAAGCATAGTTGTCATCATAACTATAGTGAAAGGTCAACGATGGTAATCTTTTTAATTGACTTGAAACATATAGTATAACTTGCCACAGTTTGATGAAGTTGTCACAGTTTGGTGAAGTTAATTACTGCCATGCAGTGTAGAATACACAGGAGAGATGTTAAATTCCTAGTGCTATAGGACAGGTAGGGGATTTCACACAGCAGCCAATCTACAACCAAGCCTATTTACCGTCAAAACCAAAATTACTAGCAAATAACAAATCACTAACAAAAACATCACCAACAGAACAGCATTCAAGAGCATTTCACTGGGGTTATGAAGCGGGCACCTACCCTCCATAGGCTTATACAGTAGCTTCTTCTCAAAGCTGCATTTAAACAAAGTACATGAATGAAAAGGTATTTTCTTAATGACATATTTTTAAGTCTGAGTGAAATTTCAACAAAAGTGATTGTGTTATCCTGTACTTTTATTCAAAGAGAATGGTTCTCCTTCCACTCTGACCTTGGGCAACAACTCAATGCATTTGTTACAATTAGCATCCCGATGCTATTTGAAATAAAATCCCAAGTCTTATTTTACTTAGTTCTCAAGGGCCGCTACTGGCTTGTCTCATTCTCCACTGGAGGACTAACTTCCTGCTGAACTCCTGGGCCCTGTTGCCACATCATTGTGTGATCAGCTGCCCCAAGAGAGAAACGGAGGAAGGGGGGGGGGGGGGGTATCTCCCTGTCTCAGCGATAGTCTAACATTTCCTCTGTCTGGACCCGATAGCACTGCAATAAAGGAGACCGACAGGGCTGCACTAGAGGGAGGGAAATGTATCCATCTTGTGAGACAGAGACCGACTTGTTCCATCTCCTTTAAGGAAAGAGTTTTGGGTTATTAGGCAGACAAGGTTTTGAATGAGCCGCTGTCACTCGTCTGATCACTTCCCCCTGGTTCCTTATCGGCCACTGACATGTGACTCGGCTGGGAGTTGGAGCTCACTGGCTGGCTCGCCAGATTGTAGTGTGGGGTTAAGGGGTTGTTTTCAAATCTGAGGGGGTTTATGCTAATCCAATTAACTTCATAGGACACAGGACGCCGAAACGGCACATGTCAAGAGTCTCCAATACGTACACTGGAGAGGAATTCAGTGCGTTTTTTTCTTCGTCTGCGTCCCTTTTGAAGCCAGTGCCATGTATAGATTTGTCTGGCTCGGTTTACGTTGACTTTTGTTCTGCAGGAGATGAGGTATGACGCTTTAAATCTCAAACATCCTGGGACTCCACCCTGGCTCCCTGACACCCGATAAGAGTTTCACATCACATTAAACAGATGGCAATCACACAGAATCTGGAACTAAACCCCACCCCCTTCCCCCCAATCCCCCCACCCCTCATCTGGATAGCATTGGACAGTATAGAAACTGCATAGAGATCAAAGGAAATGGATAATGGCCTCTCGGCCAGGCTCTTGTGAGGGAAGGTACTGTACTGTAGGTCGCTCTTTGTTCTGTTGTCGTGGTGTCTCCAGGCCCCAGCCATATGCTCTGAATGTGAATGTGAGTCTCATATCTGATGAACGTCTGAAGTCCGTGTCTCTGTGTTTCTGTGGTCTGGCTGCCTGCTGTGTGTGTGTGTGTGTGTGTGTGTGTGTGTGTGTGTGTGTGTGTGTGTGTGTGTGTGTGTCAGTGGCAGTTGCTGCTCTTTGGAATAGAGGACTCTGATAAAAATGGTCAATTATTAAATTAATATTATTAAGGTGCTATATTGTTCTTTGAGGGCAAACATTATTCCAAAACCCAGAATAGACCAAACAGTATAGCGTTTTGAGACATGGGGGCAGTTTTTCATGTTCCATAGCACAGCAACATAAACACATAAAACATGTAACACATATATCCCATCCACTCATGTGACATATATCTCATCGGCACAGCACATATAGCATATGATGTATAACAGTAACATATATTCCATCCTCATTCAACACAAAGAAACACATCACATTAAGACACCCACATAGACACATAAAATGTGAAAGCTACAAAACAACTGAGGTGGTGGTGGTAGTATTACAGTTTGTTCAGCACTGTAATGGCGATGGGGACATTTTTTTTTTAAATAGGCTTTAGTCCAGTTCAGTGCTCTGAATCTGCGGCCAGATGGAAGTAGTGTAAAGAATTGATTCAGGGGATGGTCTGTGTCAGTGCTATTGTACGTGCTAGGCGTGTGATGGCTCTGTCATTCATGTCTGATAGGCTGGGTGTGGGGAGACTGATTATCTTGGAGGCAATATATGTGATGTTAGTGAGTTTGTTTTTGCAGGTGACGGTTAGCATTGTGTAAAAACAGGGTGAGCACTGAGCAGTACAGCAGGGTGGGTTGGATGATGCTTTTGTAGGAGCAGGAAGTGGGGGGGCAACAGAGAGGGCTTTCAGTTTGCGTATGACATGTAGTCTTTGTTGTGCCCGTTTCTGGATGGCAGTGGCATGTTCCTTGAAGTTGAGTTTATTGACTATAATGAGTCCCAGGTATTTAAAGCTGCTGACCTGTTCAACTGGTTGGCTGTGGATGTGTATGGTTCAGTCCAGGTGGTGATTTGGATGTGTGGATGACCAGCTCTTTTGTTTTGTCTATGTTTAGTTGAAGGTAATTGTCCTGACACCATTATGAAAACTGTGAAATTGAGTCCTGGTATGCTGTGATGGAGTTGTTGTTGTTGAGTAATCCAACTATGGCAGTGTCATCAGCGCATTAGTAGGTGGTAGTGACGGGTGATGGGCTATTGCAGTCGTTGGTGTACAGGGTGTAGAGGAAGGGGCTGAGAACACAGCCAAAAATGTGAGCCAATTCTCACGGTCTGCTGTTCTCTGTTGCTGAGGAAGTTATGGATCCAGTGGACGAGAGGTGGGGGGATGTTGAGGTGATGTGATTTCTTGATGAGCTGATGACGTTGGATTGTGTTGAAAACGGAACTGAAGTCAATGAAAAGCACTGTTGCCTGGTGTTTGTAGGTGTTGAAGGATGAGATGGAGAAGGCATGCCACTGCGCCCTCCCTACCTCATCTGGGTCTGTATGGAACTCGATGTGGGTCCAGGTGTTCTCTCACGGTTGGCAGGATGAGGTGGAGGATTATTTTTTTCCAGGCATTTCATGATTATGGGTGTGAGTGCAATTGGTCGACAGTGGTTGGGGTCTGAGGGCCGGGGTTTCTTTGGGATGGGTGCAATGGTTGAGGTTTTTGGGTTGGTATTGAGGCTGTCCTATATGATTACCCAGTCTGAGAAAGAGCTGCCGGGTAGAGATCCGTCATATAATGGAAAACACAGCACTGGAGGGAAACCCAGAGAGGAAGGCCACAGAGCAGGAAACAGGAGCTGAGACGGCTGGAGGTGTGTGTGTGTGTGTGTGTGTGGGGGGGGGGGGTTGAAGTGGGTTGGGGGTTGTTTCCATTGCCCCTTGCTACATAGCCAGGCCTTGAGGATGTACACACACACACACATACACACTCACACACACACAAACACACACGCACACACATACTCACTCATACACGGAAATCCAAGAAATCGCAAAGACAAAAGCTTAAGAAATCCAAAGTAACTGCAAAGATAAAAGCTCCAAGTGATGAGAAAAGCTTAAGAATAGACCTGCCCCAAGACATGTCCCGCCCAATATTCAAAAATGTCCAAAATAATGACTTGCTACAAACTGTCAAATGGTATGTTAAATGGATAAATAACTGACAGAAAAAGAGAATGCATAGATGAGATGATCTCAGTTTAGTAAAGAAACCTGATTACAGAGAATAGAATGGCAGGAACTGATTCCCCCAACGTTGAGTCCATGCATGGCCTTGACACACACACACACACACACACACACACACACACATATGTACAGAGAGAGAGAGAGAGAGAGAGAGAGAGAGAGAGATTCTTCTTTATTGGCACTAGCAGAAATTGTAACCAAACATTTTTGGTTGTGTGTGTGAGGGGGTGGGGGGGGGGGGGGGGGTGCTGAATGGAACAGTCGGAACGCTGGACTGTGTGTTTTTTAAGAGCATGTGCTGGACATGGGCCAGGGACTGAAAAGCGCACAGACCATTCACACTCACAGTTTGTTTTCCTTCACCATGGCAACAAAGTTTCCATGTTGTGTGTCTTTCTTGTCCAGACTGAGCCGGACCAAAATAGAGGCACTGCCGTGGAGAAGTAATGGAATTACATTATGCTGTGTTATCCTGTTCAGTTTTATAATCAGCGCGTTGTTTGAAATAGTTCTTATTGTGTGTAACTGTATGCAGCTCTCTCTTTTCTTCTCTTTCCTAATCTCTGTCTCTCTCTCTCTCTCTCTCTCTGTTTGTGTGTGTGTGTGTGCGTGTATAACCTAGCTGTGTGTCAGTATGTGATGAAAAAATTATATATTAAAATAATTATAATATATATATATATGATCTTCTATGATTATGTATGTGCATGCTGTGTGTGTGTGTGTGTGTTTGTGTGTGTGTGTGTGTGTGCATCCAACCAGTGTAGGGCAAATCTTGAGGAAAGCAGCTGCCGAGTTAAAAAATGGAAAAAGGACTTGGGCACTCAACAGCTTACTTAAAGCAAATGAACAGTGCCCAGACTTTTACAGACAGACAAGGCGAGCCCAATCTAGTGCTTATAGAGTGTTAAAAACCCAGCACTCCTTTAAGCTCTTTTATGGCCATCCCACAGTTACTCTCTGTTTTTCGCCCTGCACCTCTGTTTGTTTGGTGATTTGTTGTCTCCATTGCCGGACGTTTGGTGTGTTTTTTTGGTTGTTGTTGTTTTTTTTAATAAATGAATAAGGATGTCAGTAATCTTGTGTGTCCATGACAACAGTAGCTTTCGTGTGGATGTGAACCTTCCCCCAAAACTGCTATTCACGCGTTGTGGAAAATCAACATGAGGTAATTTGTTAGGGATGCAGACAGTAACATTCTACCCCACTCAGTGTTAACATGTTTTTTGAGGTATCGAGGTGGGTCTGCTACATAAACACTAAGGCAATCCCCCAGGAGTGTTGCTTTGAAACGCACACAAACACACACACACACACACACACAAGCACACACAGACACACACACACATGCACACGCATATCCATACACACACACACACACACACACACACACACACACACACACACACACTCACACACAAACACACACACAAACACACACACACACACACACACATACAAACGCTTGTCTAGACAGGTCAATTTTCTTTTCAGCAAGGCTCTTTCTCTGTTACAGTATGTACCCTGACTGATAATTGATGCCCATGTAACTGTTCTTAGTGAATTTCCAGTTAGCAAACAAAATGAGGTGAAAACATATGGAAGAGGGCAAATGTGTCAAAGCATGGAACATTCATCACACTGACACACTGGAATCAGCTAGTGGGCTGTCAGGAGGCGAAGAGGAGTGTGAAATTGCTATTTTATGCTAATTGTTAAAAAGCTTTTGTTTTATGCCGAAAATGAATACATGTTTAGACCATTAGAAAAAAATATATATAATATAATAATTGATATGCTAGGGGCTTCTGCAAATTACTTGAATTAAAGAATAAAAGTAAGAACCATCTAATGTAATTTACAGAACCATGGAGAAGATTTTGAGTGTGTGTGAGTACGGGCAGCACAGCCTAGTCGTCTAGCCAGTGACCTAGTCATGGTTTCCTGCATGCCTTTTGTGTGAACGTTATTTCTGTGGCGTCTGTTGAGGGTAGAGTCTCCTGCAACGTTTTAAACAGGCCACTTGACACCAGCTTTTCCATTTGATGGAAGCCCCACTGTAAAAGGAGACAATGGACACATTTAAAAGGGTGACAATAGAATGTGGACTGAGGTCTAGGCTATGGTCACATTTACAATCCAAATCCTTGAACAAATTAAAGGATGAGAAACATTGTTGCCCACTTCAATGCCAATGCTTTCTTCTAATCCATTAACCTTTCAGAGACCAAGGTCACTACCTACAGTATTTGGTCATTACATACACATAATGATACCACATTATTTATTGTGTATGGGCCAATTCAACTGGACATCGTTGGCAACAGGTGCCTTAAGCATTATAGGTCCATTGGAATACATCAAGGACCAAAAAGCATGCCACTAAAACCAATTTGAATTTTCAGGGCCCTGTGAATGGTCATTTAGACAGCATTGATTACATTACATCATAACTGGCATTTTGGGGGAAGAAAAAATCAATTACAATGCATTAGATTTTGGCACTCACTGGTTGAAAGCATTGAGTGCAATGCTAGCATACACAGACCGCAGCTCACAGCCTTGAATCATCACTTGATATTATATAATCAATTGACTGCTCCATATGTTCTGAGCAAAGTCAGACCAACTGGCTCTTTAGCTATGCCTGGTCACGATCAGCCTCTTTAGCATTCGCTGTCACGTTATAACGTTATCATACGCAACCACTCAAACTCCAATCTCTAGCTAAAGGTCAGGTTTTGGAACAGCACTGCATTGCATCATTATTACATTAAACAGCATTGACCATTATTTGATCATATTATTGACTACTTGCTACACTTGGCACATTAGATAGCTGTTGGTGTCCAGAGTGTATTTGCTGGTTCTTTTACTTTGCATTATTCTCTGTGCTCTTTGCAAGATATTTAGTTTGATTTTCTGTAAATAAATAAATAAGCTAGCTATAAATACAACTATGAGTTACTTACTCCCATGGGGAACATGGGGAACATAGGGTGAGCACATTTATTTATGCCTCCATGGTTTTTGTTTCTTTGTCAGGGGAAATCCCGCTAAACCCCTTCAAAAACAAGTTCATTAAGTGTTTGCTTATTTGGCAACTTTATGACATCTGAATACATTTTTGGATAATAACATTACATTTGGTTGTAATTGCATGTTTTCAAGATGGCTGCCACCCATTTCCACAGAAAAAAAGAGTAAAAGGGTAAATTTATATGATTCTGGTTTACAGTCAATTTTGTTAGGGTTTTCTGGGTGCTGAATAAATAAAACTAACTATGAAACCAAACAACTGATCCATTTCTGGGGGTCGAGTGCTACAAGCGACTGCAGCATCCATACCACATCTGGGTCCAAGTGCCCTCTGGGACCCAGGTTTGAATGCGATCCCACCCCATCTTTCTCACACTCGCCTCCTGTCATATCTTAAACCTTGGTGTTCATTGGTGTTCATATTTTTGTTACTTAGCCAATGTTCCCGGGTCTGGTATACCCACCTCATTATTAGGTTTTTAAATCAATACAGCCATAACAATTTATGTAAAAATACTTAACAGATTCACACTCTAGCTGAATTACTAATGATATAGACATCCATTTATGGTTCCTATTTGCCATTTACCCCTTCGAGATCACATTTATGATCATATGATCGTTTTCGTTTTTTGTGAGAAAACGAGGAAATTCAATTATAAAAAGGTGGAAAAATAGAAACAAGATTCTTGATCATTATTGGTGCTTATTTCTTAGAACTTACGTAATCAGAACAGGTGAAAATGCAAACGCAAAAAAAGTGTGTCCAGGTGTACCAGAATGGCCAAATGGTAAGCTGGACTGTTGTTGCGCTATCCACAGAATCATGACCGTATTGTGCCACTGCAAGTTTCATCTGATAAAATTACCTTAATATGTTTGTTGACTACGGCCTTAGTCCAGTCATATCGTTTCATGTGTAAATCATAACAATTAAATCTACGGTAGGTTAAACAATACATGCCATAACTGTACACTCAGTCATCTATATATGCACACTGGGCCTATGTACATTGTTTATGAATATCCATTTCAGTGATACAGTAACAACCAACCTTGTAAAAACATG
>NW_027468565.1:32944096-32964096 GCF_046254945.1 Alosa pseudoharengus | reverse complement strand
AGTTGGTTAGATATCTAATAACACTGAATCATGTAAATGTAAACAAGTTCCAATGATTTAATTGCCCTTTGGAGTTGAAGGGCCAACTCATGACCTTTACCTTAGTTGAGTTACAGTAAGTACTGTACAGGCCAAAGAATGACACATTCCTGAGAGATGTTGGGGAGGAAACTGGGTACTGCTGCCCGTGTAGGCTGCTGGCCGGATGTGCTTGGATTACATGGGCCTTTGGGGACGTGTGTCTTCATTTGAAAAGCATTTTTACTGCGAGCGCTATGATTTTTAGCCCATTAAAAAAAACTCACATGCTGTGCCTATACGACAGAAAGATCTGATCTCTGTGCATATGATGATGAGAGGCTACAGATCACCAAGCCAGTGGCCCACAGTGTGTCAACCACAGAAAACTGCAGGCTAGTGTTTTCCATTAGAAAGAGAGAACATGGGGAATGAAGAAATCAAGTGCTGCCCTCTATTGGGCAAAGAGAGTTAGCGTTTCAGCCAGACTTAATCCTCTGACCTCACCCCTCACTTTGAATGTGAACCTGAAAGTGAATTGCCCTGAAGACACACACATGCTGTCATTTTACTCTCATAGCCGAGGTTCAGCTAGTCTGCTGTTTTGCTGTGAGATGTCATTGGCTTGAATATAATGGATATGTTGGCGGGTGAACTGTGTAAATAATTGTGTTATCATAATTGCTTTTATGGCCACTTTTCTGTCATCTCTATTGCACATGTGCCTAATGTCTTGTTCCTTTTAAAGAAGATTTAAATAAGGATGCTGCTGTCTGCATGGAAATGACTACATTTGGATGGATTAGCATTATCGTCACACTTCTTCATTAGTATTCATTAAAGTGAGTTATCAGTGCAGAGGATAATGGCTGTTCTTTAACAAAGGTCCGGTTCAGGTTTACTTCCCCCCTCTCCTCAGTGCCATTCAGAAATTAAACCACTAGAGGGTGCTATAACCATAAGAGATGCAAATTATGAGAAGGTTGATGTAAATTGTGGATCATGTTAGAAGACCTGTAAGAACTTGACTGAACCAAAGCTCTGTATCAACCCTCCCTTACCCTACTGTTATCCAGAGACGATGAAGAAGAATGGTCCTCCGACAGGAGAAAACTTAATTATGTGGGTGTCCACCTCCCCCCATACCAATTTGCATTGATACTCTGGATGCTCTCTCATCCATTAGGGACTTCATTATGCTGTGAGTGTGTGTGTGTGTGTGTGTGTGTGTGTATGTGTGAGTGTATGTGAGTTTATGTGTGTCAGGAAATGATTAAGAGAGAAAGTAAGAAAGAGATGGATAGAAAGAAAGTTAAAGACAAATAGCATGAGAGAGAGAATAAGAGGGAGAGAGAGAGAAAATGAGAGATAGAATGAGAGGGAGAGAAAGAAAGAATGAAAGGGAGAGAGAGAATGAGGGAGAGAGAGAAAGGGAATGAGGGAGAGAGAGACAGAATGAGAGATAGAGGGAGAGAGAGAAAGAGAATGAGAAGTTGAGAGAGAATGAGAGATAGAGAAAGAGAATGAGAGGGAGTTTGCGACTGCATTACTGAACCTTGAGTATCAGTCACCGTTTACTGAGCGCCACTGAATAATTCAATTGCTCTCCCTCCATTCCTAATGGCAGTGATCATTCCCGCTTAACCAGAGTAATGCACACATTGACAGAACCCACACTTATCTGTCAGTGCAGCTGTTCTCCGGAACATTTAGCCAAGCACCCAAGCCAAGGGGAACGTGTTCCAACCTGTTCCATATCCTTCACAGCAACGTAGGTGATGGTGAAAGCTGAGGAATTGGCGCCGGTCTCCCTGCGGCTCATTCACTCAGTGTTATGATCAAATACCTCGACAGCATCAAAGCTGATCGGCAGGACACGGGAGAAGTGATGGTTAGTATCTATCGTGCCGAGCAGCTCACTGACTAAACTCTGTAAAAGACCAGGTCTGAGATCTTACATGAGATGTAACTGTGATGCTTTCTTTTTTTCTGAATTCATTTTTAATACTGTGAATGTATTGTTCTAATAATGTGTGTGTGCACAAACATGTCACTGTACCAGTACATACAGTAGGGCAGGAAACAGCAAAATACAGACTTGGGAAGCATAGTAAGAGTGCTATAATGCAACAGCTGGGTCTTAGGAGGAAGCATAGTAAGAGTGCTATAATGCAACAGCTGGGTCTTAGGAGGAAGCATAGTAAGAGTGCTATAATGCAACAGCTGGGTCTTAGGAGGAAGCATAGTAAGAGTGCTATAATGCAACAGCTGGGTCTAAGCTTTATAAAGGGGCTTGTTTATGTATACAGTATTCACAGTAATCCATACTGCCAATCTGTTTTATTTTGCTTGTTTTTTTTCTGTTTTTATTTTTTTTTTATTTGGTTTATGGTGTTGTTAGTGAACTCCAGTAGCTGAAAATATACCCACTTTACTTCCAGTGGAGTTATATTTTGATGTGTGAAAACTGATGTTTTTGGATTTGAAGATGAAAACTGAAGATGAAGCCAAGACTGAAGTGAATGTATGTCCTTCTGGAATGAAGTTGACACTGCGGATTATTTCCCCTTATTCTGTAATGCTCCTGCTCAGACCAGTCAAATCATATGGGAAATGTAAATTTGAACTGCTACATCCATCAGAGTTTGCCTTAAATCGGGACCAGAGTTGGGAGCAACTCAGTTTGCATAAGAGACTGAGAGTCCACTATGTAAATATTAAGAAAATACTCAAAATGACAGAATGACTCATACATACTGACTCAGAGTCGATAAAGCAAAGAAGAGAGAAGGTTGGCTGCACTTTCTGCATTTTAAACTCTCCCTCCTGATCTGTCTTTATCACCTATAGCTGTCTGTCACCAATATCTCTCGGGTTTCTAGGATGTTTGGTCCAGCAAGTGACCTCACTGGGCAGAGTGTAGATTCGCCCCTACAGTGCGCTGCTGTTTGTTTGGGCACCCATGACGTAGGCCAAATCTGAGCAGGCACTCTTGTTTTTCATCTCCAGCGCTGCGACCCAAAACCAGGAGAGACATTAGCCCCGGCCCTGAGGCCTGTGCAGCGCAGCACAGCGCAGCACAGCGCAGCACGGTGACTCACACCGCGTCGGGGCTGAACGGGAGCGAGAGCAGGAGCAGGGTCTATAACGCCACATCAGAGATTAGTGGGAGCAACAGGGGTGAGGACGTGGCTCAGGGGACAAGGCTTAGTCATCAAGCGTCTCGTCACTCTTCACAGCACTGTGTGTGTGTGTGTGTGTGTGTGTGTGTGTGTGTGTGTGCGTGTGCGTGCGTGCGTGCGTGCGTGCGTGTGTGTAATGAAACAAAACAACAAAAAAAACTCCACAAAATCTATGTTTCTGTAGAAAAACAGCCCTTAGGTTTCCCCGCTGTTGACAGAGGCACTCTCAGCTCGGAGGCCAGAGCAAAAAGGGCTTTGCCAGCCGTGGGTCTTTGTGCCGTTGTGAATCTCCAATTCTGATGTGATGGGATTTAACATGTTAGCTTTGGTGGCTCCAGACCCACCGCTTTCATCTACCACCGCACAGACACCCCCGCTCTCCCCTCACACACACCAACTCCTCCATACACACTCTTTAGCTGTTCAAACCTTCAGAGGCAGCATCGAGTGCATTGGAGCGCAAATGGTAATCCTAGCGGCCCATGTGACCTACATTGAAGCTTGGTCAGAATGATCCAACGATGCGGTATGTCTGAGCAAATAAGCGCCAATCGGCTGTAACGTTCGTGATAGACTCCGCGGCGTGGTTAAGCTCGTTGTTGGCCAATTTGCACTTTTGCCTCACAAATACTGAGCCCTCTGAAGTCAATAAGCCAGTTAGTGAAGGGAAATGGTGGTGGTGGGGGGGGGGGAGTTCAATCCCTAAATTGTTTAATAACGGATTAAGTCTCCCCACGGTCAGCGAGTGCATGCTAAGAGATTGGGTAGCTGTTTTCCCTGACGAAATTTTGCATGTTTTGCATTTCCCTTTTCTCTTTTGCATGGCTCCACTCATTAGTACTTTGTGCTATTATAGTCTATATAGTATAGACTATAATAGTCCTGCTTATATGATAGAGTTTATGGTCATGCGTGTGTATGTGTGTGTGTGTGTGTGTGTGTGTGTGTGTGTGGTGTGTGTGTGTGTGTGTGTGTGTGTGTGTGTGAGTGTGTGTGAGGAGAAAGGGGAATAAAATCCTTTTCATGGTAACAGAGGGAAGGAAAGTACATCAAACCCGCCAAGTCGTCTGTATTTTCCTCCTCGGCGGCTGAAAGAGCAATTACCCAGGGTGACTGAGAGGGTTTGGACCGTGCCAAGGTTGAGCTGCATTAATCATCTCTGAAAGCCATGGCTGCGCTTATCAGGAGAGGACGAAGAGCTCAGAGAACTGGCCATGGCAGCCTAATAAAATTGCATTAAATATTGAAAATGGCGGATGTTTTTCCTTTGGTAAGGGAACAGTTTTGGGCATTTAGGTCTCCAGAGGCCCTGTCCTGGCCTCCAGTGCCCAGGGTTGGCATCTCTGGCCGAAGGGTGGCCGAACCACCAGCCAGCTGGCCATGACTGTGTGCTTTCATTTCACTTCTAAGATTGCCTAGTGTGAAATCATGCACCAAAGCTGAATAAACTGCTGCACAAAGCAGGCAAAATGAAACGCATTTGTCTTTGTTAGTTTCAAGGCCCATGGAGAAAAAGTTTGTTGATCAATAAAAACGAAACCCTTCTGTGCATCCAGCCCTAGACCAGTGAAATTGGGGTGGGGTGGGGGGGTCAGCCTTGAAATTGTTGTGGAGTTGCAAACTGCGTCTCGGAAGATATCCATCTTTTACTGTTTGCCAGAGTTCATCCCAGCGGGGGTCCTCCTTACATCATCTGCCCCTGACGGTGTCTCTGGCTCTCCACGGATGCCAGGAGACGCTGCTCTGCTTGCTGATGCAGAGACGGAGCCCTGCCCTCACAATAACATCCTGCTCCTGTTCGCCATCTTCTCCCTCTATGACTCAGCCCGGGTGCCATCATTATGAGAGGGGGAAAAAAAGCGTCTTAAAAAGGAAAAGTCTATAAAAAGGTAGAAAGGGAGGGAACCACACACACACACACACACACACAGACCGACACATACACAGACCGACACACACACACACACACACAGACCGACACATACACAGACCGACACACACACACACACACACGCACACACACACAGACACACACACACAGACCGACACATACACAGACCGACACACACACACACACACACACACACACCTCCGGCAGATGGCTGGCTGTATCCTGGCAGCACTCGGTCGGAGAACGACGGAGAGAGAGAGAGAGACAGGAACCTTGGGGAGGATTTTTGGAGTCAGTTGTTCTGTGAAGCGAGTCCACAGATCCTCCGAGCCGACATCTATCACTCACCTGCTCCTCTCTCTCGGCTCAGACAGATCCATCTTCCTCCCTTCAACACCTGACAGATGATTACTGTAGAGGACAGACCGTTAACCTCGCTGACTCTCAGCATTTCTGACTCACATTAAAAACTCTCTCTTCTTCTACTTTAATTGGTGTTCATATTCACAAATGGTATATTGACCAACGAAAATACATATTATATACTATTATATATATTATATAATTTGTGATCTAGAAATTATGTTAAGTAAGTAGTACTGGTGGTAAAAAGAAAAAGTAATAGAAAAAAAAATACATTCACAAACTTTCTCTCTATCCATTTCTCAAATCTGTGTAAATCCTCCTCACTCACTGCTGTGCCTTGGTGATACATTTTTTTGTCAGGTTCATCTCTCACTTTCACAAAATGCACAAAATAACATTAAATGTTTCAGCCTGAGAACATCCCTTTCTCTCTCTCTCTCTCTCTCTCTCTGTCTCTCTCTCTCTCTCTCACACACACACACACATACAGTATATATACACACACACACATATCTCTCTCTGTCTCTCTCTCTCTCTCTCTCTCTCACACACACATACACACACACACATATTATCTCTCTCTCTCTCTCGTTTCTCTGTTTCATCTCTGAAACATCTCTGTTTCATCCTGGGGTACCTGAGTGCCACTGCACACAAGGCAAGCTGACAGGAAGGGATGTATTAATGTGGCGTGTTCGAGACCCCGGCCCTGGCGTCCTTTAGCGTGAGTAATTGTCAGGCGGAGTGAAATGATGGTAGCTTTCAGCGCTAATGGCGAGCCTGCGCATCCATTATTCAGGCTAAGCGAGACTGCTAGCGAGCATAAGGAGGATGAGTTATGACTCCAGCTCTCGCGCTAACCTTTAGAAAGGCACGGGCTCATCGGTTTGGCTTCCTGGTCACGGGGAGAAACGCAGACATCACAGACCGGAGAGAGAACTCGTGCCTGGAAGCTATGGTCAGGGGGCAGGAAGGCTCTTCATCAGGTTGGGGCTGAGTGGCTATGTTGAGGAGGACGTGGGATGTGCGTGTTGGGGAGGGTTATGTCTGTGGCGACAGGGCAGGTGGCAAATACACTGTAACCACAGACTCAGGCAGGGTTGCCTGAGCTGGGGTAGTTAGTTGATAGAAAATCAGCTACAGGTTAATGCATTCAGCGTTCTAGTGATTTCTTCAAAAACTTTGCCTTTTGACCTTTGCCAGAGCTTAAGGCTTCACCACTGTACATCGCCATCTACAGGATTGGTGTTAAATAGCACATTGTAAGCTTGAGCCTCATAGAAATGGATATTACTGAAATTACGCTGATTGAAATACATTACTGTTTTTAATTCTTCATTTTTTTCCAGTCAACTACAAATGCAGGTGGGATTGGCACAGCAGTCGGGGTAAGTAGCAGGAGGAGAGATGGGAGACACAGCAACTGTCTAAATAAGATTTACTGGAAGCATTGAGTACAGTCAACACAGTCAAAACACTCACAAAGATTGTGGACAGTGGCATTTACTGGTGTCTGAAGTAGTAGAGTGGGTGAGTGAGGCAGGTGGGATGGCTATTGCTGTCTGGGTAAGGATGAGACTATTTAGTGTGCAAGCTAACCCAGTGGTAGACTAGGGACCAGACAATCCTGACAGCACCTTTGAATTTATTCTGTAAATCACTGCTTACCCGGAATGGGGCGGGCTTTACAAAATGATAGGCAGTGGAGGACAATTGGCACCACTTTTGTACACAGCCAATGGCTGCACTGATGGCATCAGCACCAGAATCAAATGACTTGGATGTGCATTTCCTTTGAAACAGAATAAACATCTGCAGTAAAAAAAAAAAAAAACTCTGTGTGTCCACTGTACTCCCAAAAAGTATTTGATAAGAGTTTAATGTACCAATTTAAGTTTCATTTAGAATTTGAAAGTCAACTGATAGGGTCCAGACCCATTCCCAGCAGAGAATTGATTTGGTGTCAGCCAGGCTAAGGAGAAGAAGTAGGCATCGGCTACAGTCCACACAGTCCCAGTGACTAGGAATTGGATTGCCGTACTGTATTGCGAGCTGGCTGGCAGGCAGGCAGGCAGGCACATGCTTGGGATTGTTGTAAGCAGGACGAGCGCAAAGCTGGGCGGTCGGCCGGGCAGCTGTGGGGTTAGCGTTGGGGTCGGGTTGTGACTGCGGTCAGGGTGACAGACGGAGTCATGGAGTGGTGTGTGTGTGTGTGTGTGTGTGTGTGTGTGTGTGTGAAAGAGAGAGAAAGAGTGTGTGTGTGTGTGTGTGTGTGTGTGTGTGTGTGTGTGTGTGTGTGTGTGTGTGTGTGTGTGAAAGAGAGAGAGAGTGTGTATGTGTGTAAGAGAGAGAGGGGGGGGGGGGTTACAAAGGGGGGTAGGGCAGCCCATTTCTTTTCAAATCCTGTCTTGTTGAGAAGGCACATTTCTCTGCTAAGAGCAAGTGAATGAGTGAGAGAGAGATAGAGATAGAAAAAGATAAAGGGAGGGAGAGAGAGAGTGAGAGAGAGAGAGAGAGATAGTGAGAGAGAGAGTGAGTGAGTGAGAGAGAGAGAGAGTGAGAGAGAGCGAGAGAGTGGTGAGTGAGGGCGAGGGATTGGATGGGATGGGCCCGGCCTATTGGAAGAGTGCAGACTGCAGGCTGACAGATGGTAGGAAATGGATAGGCTTGATATCTGAGCAAGCCTGTGCTCGCGCTAAACACAGTGCAGCATGTTGAGGAGCAGCCTGGGTTTCATGTGCTCTCTGGCATGTCAAATCGGACATTCACAGACGTCTACCAACTTTTACTTTGCCTGAACATGTACGGTTTTAGCTTCGGCTAACACTGTGTGTGTATTTCAGTGTGTGTGTGTGTGTGTGTGTGTGTGTGTGTGTGTGTGTGTCTCTGTATGGGTGACAGCGGGCAAACACAGATGTGCTCTCAGTCAGGGAAAGCTATTTCTGACTAGTAATTGGACAATCAGTCTGAGACTTTCTATTGTGGACTCAAACAAATTGGTATGCCACTGTGCCACGGTAAAAATGACCCAGTTAATTTGATTAAGAACTTAAGAATCCAAGCTGCCTGACTGTGAAACAAGGGCTAAATGAATGAGTGTTTGAGGTGAGGGACCACTTTTTTTCACATACATCTACATTTTGTGTGTGTCTGCGTGTGTGTGTGTGTGTGTGTGGAGGGGGTGTGGAGGGGGAAGGCAAAGTCAAGAGAAGGCTTGTGAATAGCCAATTAAGAAAGCAATTAATTTCAGTTGTGTTACACAGGATTTTGTAATGAAACCCTGGGAACAAGCCTATAGAAATTTCGACCTCATTTGTGTTCCTGCAAAACTCAATTAAATAACAAAGATAGATTTGGAGTCACTCTTCCGAGAGTACCCTTAGTTGGAAAGTAAAATACAAATGTCTCTTGGCCATATTATCCACCAGGGGGGCACCAAGGGGAACCACAGACTGTTCACCCCACTCCCCTCCGAGAGGCGTTGGTCTCTTCGCACACAAGCCAGCAGGTTCAGAGGAAGTTTCTTCCCTGCGGCTGAACTCCCAGCGAAAACCAACCAACAACTTTATTCTGTTTTTCTTATCATATATTCTGTACACACTGCATATATCTATATTATTCTTACTACTCTTATAATATTACTGCTACTACATTGCACATATCTGTACATGTTATTACATTGCTCATAATACATAGGCCTAACCATATTTATTCTGCTTTTTTAAGGTGACTGCTAATACACTGCACATATTTAATTTGTATTGCTGTAAACCACGTTCTGTAAACCAACTGTATGTCTACACTGCACTATATTTCTTGTCCTGTAGTATGCACCACCTGTCTATATACGTTGTAGGCTATATCACATTGCACTTTTCTGCTTTTTGGCTTATCAAATAGCAACGCAAATACATTGAGATTAGCAAATGATAATACTGATAGGCTTTAAGGCTCTCTGAGGTTTTTGAGCTAAGATTAATCACATGAAGTCTTAGGGATAGACTTAGCATAAGATAGCAGCATTATACGGCACTTACTTCGATTTCCAACCACCAGAAAGGTTCATACGGAGCCGCCCACTTTCTCCTGAACGCAAGGTTTCGCCGTTTCTCCACTCTGGCTGCTTTGAAACCCTATGTGCTTCCGCGATACGCCACTAGCCTCTCTCCGCTTGGGTCACGTGCCATGGAGCCCAGCGACTATCTGCGAGCGCGGCGCTGCTCCGGTCAAACTGAGTGCTGAGTTGAAGGATGGAGTCGTCGGTTGCTGATGGAAGCGCTGCTGCACTCGTGGACTACTACAGGCTCGCCCAAGAAGCAGTCTGAATTATTCGCAGTGAATAATTTGTCCTTCTCATAAGACTTTGGATATTACGTACTTTACCATGAAGACCAATTTGATTTTGACCGCTGCGCCCAGTGGTTATCCAAACAGCCAAACTCACTCCGCGAGCGGGCGTAGTACGGGCATGTGCTCAGGACGTTTCATACAGCGCTGATCTAGTATTCGGTGGGAAATTCGGAATATTATTCCCCCAGCCTTCGTGGTCAATGTCGTGCGTTTTGTTTTTGTTGTAAAGGGGAAGATTCCGCAACCATGAGGTTTGTGTCTGCGAACTTACTTGCCCTGTTCTTTCTGTGCACTTGTTCTAGTGTGCTCTACGTCTGGAGCAGATTAGAAGACAGACTGGGAAGACACAAACGGGGGCTTAATGGAGCCGGAGCTCATTTCGCTTATGGTAAATCTGTGGACCTTTCAGCAAGAACTTTCAGGGCACTCCTCGCTGTCCCATCCGCTCAGAAATCGCATAACTCTAACAGAGTAGAGAGTCATAATTCCAGTAATACGAAGGATAAAGCTATTAATGCATCAAATGGGGATTATCATAGCCATGTAACTAAATTGACGTCGAATAAACGAGAAGCTCTGCGTCTTACCGAAATAATCGAAGACGGAATATTTTGGAGTCAGACACTGGAAGATTATCTCCCAGTAGGCTTCAGTAAAGAACATGCCCAGGCGTGGAGACAGAGAGCCCGGGGCAGCCTCGTTGTCTCACTGGAGCCAGGCTGCGGCAGGGTTTCTAACCAGCTGGCCACTTTTTCAGATGGCAGTAAAGCATGTGTGCGTTATGGGATAAACGCGGACCAGATACAAGGAGAAACTTTGTCCTATTACTTGGCTAATCTTCTCGGCATCACAAACATACCGCCTATCATCCTCTCCCGACTGAACGTTGACGGCGAACAATGGGACTCTGTGAGGCATAGAATTGATGGCTTGCAGTGGTCGGCAGGAGCGATTGTGTCCCTAACTGAATGGGTCGCAAACCTCACAGGAGTCGTTACACCTGCGCCTCTGCGGCAGGAGAGCAAGGGTCTTCATCCTTTGCTGACGGAGCTTGAGAACAAAACGATAGCGGGCCTGGTCGAGCTTGTTCAGTGGACTGACCTAATAATGTTTGACTACCTAACAGCGAACTTCGACAGGCTGGTTAGCAATCTCTTCAGTCTGCAGTGGGACGCCCGGGTAATGGAGAGGGATACCAGCAACCTTCTGAGAACACCGAGCGGGGATTTGGTTTTCATAGACAATGAAGCCGGCCTGGTGCACGGGTACCGCGTGCTTGATATGTGGGAGCGGTACCATAGCAGCGTCCTGAGCTCGGTGTGTTTGTTTCGAAAGGGGACAGCGCAGCACATAATAGACCTGCACCGCTCCAGAGATACGCGACTGCGGCTGTTCGAGCTGTACCTGGACAGGGAGCCGTTAGCCCCAGAATTGGGCTTTCTGTCCGACGAGCACGCACGGACATTGCAAAGCAGAATTGACAGACTGTACAAACACATAGTGAATTGTAAAGACAAGTACAGTCAGTTATAGACACGGTATATTCCTGTAAAAACGCCCCTTTTACTGGAAACGGACATGATGGAACAGAACATGAACATTTCAGTCGGATCATAAAATATCGGACTGACTACCTCTTGTGGGGGAATATAACATGTATGTTAGTTCTTTACTGTGCAAGTAAAGTTTTTGAATATTATTTAATCAAGCCTTAAATGTATATGGATTTGCATTAAGGGCATAGAGGGTTTTGTTGTACCCATTGCTCAGTGATGCTGTACAATAGGAGAGGTGAGATGTAAAGTTGAGGGTGACATGTGCAGCCAACTCAAGTTGGGAGACAATGTGTTCTGTTGTAAGGAACCGAGTGGCTTTTTACCTGGCACATATCATAGAGTATTACTACATATATTTCACATTCAGCATAGGTAAACAGTTCATATGGAAAACATTCACTTTAATTCCTCTTCGGACAAACAGTGCGGTCAGTGTTAGCTTTACACCAAATCTATACAGTTTTATTATTCACTACTGAAGGTTTTGCACAATTTCAGTTTTTTTAATTGTTTGAATTATTATTGGCCAGAGTCGCTTACTGATAAATCACCACCTCATATTGAGTGAAGAATTCCTGGTGAAATTCAGGCTTTGTCTTAATAATGCTGCGACCAGACTTGTTTTATTTCAGTTCCTTGTGCAAAATGCAAAAGCAAAAAGTCTCTATTGTAAAAAAGAACTCCACTTGAACATTCCAAGCCTTTTTCTTACTGAATGAAAATCTAGTTTCCTCTGCTATTAAAACCGTTGGAGACACAAGTTGTTTCACCATAGAAAAGAATTATTGTGTCTTGCCACATTCTTGTCTCCTACTCCTCTTCTCAGCCGAATCCTGTCTCTGTGTACACTACAGTGCTGCCTTTGTAATCCTCAAATGCCATGGCCCTCATAGTCTGTCACCCAGGAACTTCAGCCCTCCTCGCCTACTCATGACCCTGAACACAAGCCCAGAGTTCCACTGGTCGGTCCACTCTTCCATGGAAGCCAGTAGGCAGGGAAAGGTCATCCTTTGTGCCTACCTAGTCACTGAGCACTTGTCACCAAAGAGCTTTTTTTTAACCAAACACTGCTCGCCTGGCGTGACAAATTACGAGAGGCTTAAGGAGGTGTTAGTTGAAGGATGTAGAATAGATATTTTATTTATTATTCAAAGCACGATGACAGCAGCAGAAAACTGTGGGTTATCTTTAATGTTCCATGTGATTGGGCATAGGGGGGGAAAGCCTTTCATTGTGGTTGTAATGCCAAACATACAACACCGCAATGCATTATAAGGGTCTGATATATCGGACTGGACTTGTCATGGTACTATGCTTCTATCTATTCTACACATTGACCAACACCAAAGAGGCTGGAGCTGTTTTAGATGGTGAGGCTTCAGAATACAGACCACTGCTAGGCCCTGAGAGTGACAGAGTTATAAATTCTCCAAATCCCTTTGAAGTTCACCATCTCATTCCACACCTCCCTCTCTGTTTCTCTCATGCTCTCTGTCTCTCTTTTCCTTTCCCTCTTTTTCTCTGTATCACTCCATCTCTCTCTTGCCTTCATCTGTTTTCTTTCAGCAGCATGTTTGTTCATGTCTTTAGGGTTTTTCACACTGCTTCTTGCTCCGTGGGGACTCTGGGAAACAAGACGGAGATAAATTCTTCTTCCTAGAAAGATGGCGAGCTTAAGCGGTCCCGCCTCTGAGAAACGCAAACCCCACTGAACATGAAAAAAAAAACACTGATCTTCCTGCCCCCCGGCAAAGAGTTTGATCAGGTGTAGCATATGTGGTTGCAGTAAACAGACCTGTTAGGACTGAGCTATGGTTGTTTTGACTGCCAGGACACTTTGTTATGACCATTGTGAGTGCACTATGCTGTACCATGATGTGACAGCATTCACTGGAATTGTGCTGTGCCTGTAGAATGGTACTGTACTCTGACTACAGTAGTATACTGCACTTCTACTGTATACTACTTCACAGCACGTCATGCAAAGTGCACTTTAAAGGCTCATTAAATACAAGGATCTATTTTAATACGAAAAGGGAGCTTAAATCAGGCTTAACCATTCTATGATTTAACTGTTGTCTTTTGACCGTGCTGTGACCATGCTCTATACTGCACTGGAGCTGCAGTAGGTGACAAGGGGAGCGGTGTGCTGCTGCGACCGCAGAGCTGCTGACGGCACCAGGCAGTGGAGGTCTCAAGGCACCAGGCAGTGGAGGTCTCAAGGCACCAGGCAGTGGAGGTCTCAAGGCACCAGGCAGTGGAGGTCTCAAGGCCTGCATGTAGCCGCTGCGCTAGCCGGCTCGCCCCAGGCTCGTCTGTTGCGGCCGGCCCTTGTGGTGGTTGGTGGAGATTTATGCCGTTCTGTAGACACTGGAGGATTACAAAACAAAAAGCTGAGCTGAGGTCTGCACCCTTTAAGCAGACAGAACCACCACCAACTCCCCCCTTCCCTCCCCACTCACCCACACCCTTTTCCACTCTCTGCAGTTACAGCTTGGGCTTTGCCTCCCACTGTCTGTGCTGTTCAGATGGAGGGAGAGAGAGAGAGAGAGAGAAAACAAAAAATGAAAGTTTGTACTTTAATGGCTTTAATGACTTTTTTTGCGTCTGAAGAAACCTTGCATGTTTTATTGCACCATCTTGTGTTGGCGGTAATTACTTTTGAGGTTAAAACCGTAGCTGAGTAAGCTGGTGCCTCGTGCACGTGTGTGTGTGTGTGTGTGTGTGTGTGTGTGTGTGTGGCTCCATGCTGAGACAGTCTAGCACCACACCCAGAGCCCAGTGCAAACACCCCCATCCCAACACATTTACACACATAAACTACTAGCACACACATACAGACACATGAATACAAACACACACACACACACACACACACACACACACACTCTCTCTCTCACACACACAGAATCACAACCATGTAATCAGACTCACACTAACACCTACACACATACACATTCTGTCTGTCTCTCTCTCTCTCTCCTACACAGACAGACACATACACACTGACACACACACACACACACACAAACACACACTGATTTCGCCCAGGTCTTAGTCCCGCCCAGCCCTCCAGGAAACTCATCCCCCTCCACACACCCCCCCCCCAGCTCTTCCTCCTCCTGGTGAGACTGTGTCTGTGTCTATCTCCTGACGGAGGGCCTGGCCAGTATTTTTTTTATCTCCGTCCATCGGACCCCTCGGCTATCTTGGGTCAGGGTCTGCTCCGTCTGTCTGGCCTGTGTGCATGGCTGAGCACAGGCCGGCACATCGCCGACCAGACCAGACCAGACAGCAGGTAAACACACACACACACACACACACACTGCTTTCCGCTCCGCTCTGTTCCATTCCATGCTGCGCTGGACACCACTGGCCAGTGAGCCAGACACACACATCACGCACATAGTGGGCATTCCAGAGGATATGTGGACAGAGGATCTACACAAACACACATGGACACAGACAGACAGCCACATATTTTCTCTCCACATGGGTGTACACACAGAAAGACGAACACACACACACACACACACACACACACACACACACACACACACACACACAGAAAGACACACACACACACACTTACACACACATACTTTTGTACACACAGATGTCAGAAAGGAACACCAACAAACCATCTATGTGTGTCCACACACTTACACGCACACACAGAGACACACACAGAGACACACACAGAGACACACACACACACACACACACACACACACACACACACACACACACACACACACACACACACACACACACACACACACACAAGCTTGCACATGTCCAATACACTAATGGACAGTCCTGAATGAACGCATACTGCAAGAATCTCATCTGTTTACTTTAGCACAGCTGCAGGGCAGTGTAACATTTCCCTCCCAACTAATCTATACATCTATACATCTGAAAAACATTCATGGCATTCTCCAGCATGGGCTGTACTCTACTCCCAACCACTGCACTGGTCACTGCACAGAGAAAAGGTCAGTTTTAATAGGTTCTCCCTCCTGTTCTCCTCTCCTACACACAGTTCTGACATTGGTATTTCTGACATGTTGAGAGCTTGTCTCCTCTTGGTGCAAAAACGTCAGACTTTGTGAAAGCAACCTGGAAGGAGGAAAGAACCATTTCTACAGATATGAAAAGAAAACAAATGATGGCCAGCACCATATATTATTGCCATATTTTTATGATAATTATTATGTAATTAGAATACTCTTTTTAACAATCTTATTTTTTTCAAATTACCATTAAATATCTGCCCAATGTAAAAAAAAACCCATCATTTTTAGCACAGCCCAATTAACATATATTATGTGCTGTGTATTGTTATGACAATATAAGCAGTACACTTTCATTCATCATGCTCAGTTTCAGTCATGCCTTTGTTTTGGTTGTATCTACATCACATGGATTCATTTTCTTTTCTCATGTATAGTCAAGAGCTGATTTCTGTCTTCTGTGTCTCACTCCTCATTGGCACCCACATCATCATTCAAAGCCCATTCAAATCTACAGAAACCAGGCAAGTTTAACCAGCTATGGAACATGAGATTAGGGAATGGAACAATGCGGGATTTACGCCCCGGCACATTATACCAAGTTGAAAAAGCAAGAGAGAACGCTGCGAATACACCACAGTGCATCCCTGCTGCTGCTGTCATCCAAACCCTGGGAGGAGCATTAGTGTGTTTTTTTTGCCAAGGATTTGTCAGGCCATGAATGGCAAAGGAGAGATTTAGAGAGTAGGGTCCCTATTGCTGAGGCGTCCAATCAGGAAGTCACTCTCGCACAGAGGAAACGGGTCGTGCCGGCCGTGCAGACAGGCAGGCGTGGCTGGCATTCTTTCAGCACTAAGGGGGCTCTGTGTCTTAAATGCCAGAGTGCGAGTTGGGTGACTTTGTTATGAAACTTGTATGTAGCACAGACGGAGGCAAGTCACTTCTCCACGCATGACTGGGCAGGGAGCCGGGTGCTGTGACGGTTTGGGTTGCCTGCCGAAGCCTGGATGCCCAGGGAAGGGGCTTGGGGTGGAGAGGAGAGGGGAGAGGGAGGTTTCCTGGGATATGGTGGAAAGGCCATCAGTTAGTGCATGATGGAGGTTCCCCTAACTGCTTAAAAAGTGGATGATTGCTTAAGTGGAGTGGCATTGCTTGTTACTTATTCCTTTCTGTGTTTTCTCTGGGGGTATGCGTGTCTGTGCTTCTGTGTGTGTGTGTCTGTGTCTGTGTCTGTGTCTGTGTCTGTGTCTGTGTTTGTGTGTGTGTGTGTGTGTGTGTGTGTGTGTGTGTGTGTGTCTATTTCTATGTGTGTGTGTGTGTGTGTGTGTGTGTGTGTGTGTGTGTGTGTGTGCCTATGTCTATGTGTGTGTGTGTGTGTGAGAGAGAGAGAGAGAGAGAGAGAGAGTGAACGTGCGAAGGAGAAGCAGATGGCGCGTGTGTGTTGTCATGTGAAAAACGCCCTAAGCTCTTGGGCATTCCTGCAAATCCAGTTGTTTCTTGAAAGAGAGAGAGTGTTTGTGGGGCATTTGCCCAGATGTCTCTCAGTGCAGCATTGGTAGATTATGATAAAGATTAAAGGCTGCTTTTCCCGTCACAGAGATGAATCACAGATAAACAACATCATCATCTTTTCATCTCCGCATTGGCAGAACAAGATCCAATCTGTGATTCAGTGTTACAGTATTGACCCTTAGCATGTGTTTTTACTCCTGCCCCTAACCCCCTGTCTCTTTTATATCTATTTGTGGTTTTGCAAAAAGAGGGAAGGCATGTTATGATAGAGCTATGAATCCCACTATATTTATATTTTGGCTTCTGATTAAAAGCTCTGAATGTCATCCATTTTCCAAAGGCTTTGTTGTGCCAATAAATCACAGAGACGCGAGCAAATCAAGAGACGTGACTTGGAAATGTCAGCAGAAGGAAAATGTCAGTGTGCGTGTGTGTGTGTGTATTTGACTCAACTCGTTCCGAGTGTGGCGGTGACGGCTCCTGCAGCTCACGGCTGCTGCCTGTCAGCTGGAAGCCATTCTCTGGGGCTGGAGGAGGAATGCGGCCACTCCAGGTTATGGTGGCCATATTATTGTTTTAACAGATCTAGTCTTTACCCACCTCCTCTTCCTCCTTCTTCTTCCCCCTCTGGGCCTCCACGGTGTCCCAGCACTGCCTCACCCTCCACGTTCCCGTCCCCCAGAGATAAGAGAGGGATGAGGCTACAGATCGTTTCAATCTCTTCCTGGAGGGTTTCCGTTTGAAACGTTCAAAACTAATGCATACACTTTGAAATGAAAATCAATTGGACTTTAGCGTAATTCTAAAACATAGCATAATTTAGCGTAATTCAAAATCTTTAAATGTTTGTTTGTCCCACAGTTACCATTAGCTCAGTGTTGTTTTCTGTGCCACCAGAAAATGCCTTAGGAGCACACCTATTTGTTTATGAAGTTGAAAGAGTCTATATTAAGAAAGTCGCTAATAGAGTATAATTACTATATCACGTCATTGGTGTTACTCCAGCAGAGCAGACAATAGTAGTATGAAGAGTAACCTAATGGTTGTGATATGATAGCACTGTAAAGCAGAAGCATTCTATGTAGCCCTATCTTTTTGCCAATAAAGCTTTGAAGAACTGACTGATGGGTTATGCCAGACAGCGAGCCCAGCCTTGATATTCAACGCTTCCTTTGCCCTGTACTCTTATATTTCAAGCTGCCTGCAGAGTTTATCTCTGTCATCCAGAAACCATCTGAAGTGTAATGCACTGTAGCTGACTCAGTCAGTGTGTCAGTCAGTCAGCAAGTCCACACAAGCCTGAGGGAGAAGACGTCCAAGCAGTGTGAGGAGCAGGAGGAGCATGAGGAGCAGTGTGAGGGGTAACACTTTACGGAAAGGGTACATGAATTATCATGAATTCATCATGATTTTTGCATTACTTACAATACATCAACTAAAGCATTAGGTACGGTTGGGTACATCATTATGATTTTTGATTTCTTAAGCATGATCATCATGATTACATTAATTTAGGGTTAATTGCTCATAAGTTTAGCATGTCTGTGGCCCCTCCACTAAAGTTGTGAATAATGACATGTGTTTAGAGAACTGCACAAGTTGTGTTCAGAGTTTGAGCAGTGATTAGCACATTTTTGACTGATCATAATTCATAATGATGTGCCCACCGTACCTAATGCTTTAGTTGCTGTGGTGTTCATGTATGAGGTCACAAATGACAGACTGTGAACTCATGTCAATTTCTGCTGATTCATGAGATATTAAGGAATGACGTAATACATACTGTGAATCATGAATTAATTCTTGCATGAATTCATGATAATTCATGTACCCTTACCTTACTGTGTGAGGAGCAGGAGGGGATGAGGAGCAGCATGAGGAGCAGGAGTGGATAAGGAGCAGCATGAGGAGCAGGAGGGGATGAGGAGCAGCATGAGGAGCAGTGTGAGGAGCAGGAGGGGATGAGGAGCAGCATGAGGAGCAGTGTGAGGAGCAGTGTGAGGAGCAGTGTGAGGAGGAGCAGCATGAGGAGCAGCATGAGGAGCAGCATGAGGAGCAGTGTGAGGAGCAGTGTGAGGAGCAGTGTGAGGAGGAGCAGCATGAGGAGCAGTGTGAGGAGCAGTGTGAGGAGGAGCAGCATGAGGAGCAGTGTGAGGAGCAGTGTGAGGAGCAGTGTGAGGAGCAGTGTGAGGAGGAGCAGCATGAGGAGCAGTGTGAGGAGCAGGAGGGGATGAGGAGCAGGAGGGGATGAGGAGCAGCATGAGGAGCAGGAGGGGATGAGGAGCAGCATGAGGAGCAGTGTGAGGAGCAGTGTGAGGAGCAGTGTGAGGAGCAGGAGGGGATGAGGAGCAGTGTGAGGAGGAGCAGCATGAGGAGCAGTGTGAGGAGGAGCAGCATGAGGAGCAGTGTGAGGAGCAGGAGGGGATGAGGAGCAGGAGGGGATGAGGAGCAGCATGAGGAGCAGGAGGGGATGAGGAGCAGTGTGAGGAGGAGCAGCATGAGGAGCAGTGTGAGGAGCAGTGTGAGGAGCAGGAGGGAATGAGGAGCAGTGTGAGGAGGAGCAGCATGAGGAGCAGTGTGAGGAGCAGTGTGAGGAGCAGGAGGGGATGAGGAGCAGCATGAGGAGCAGTGTGAGGAGCAGTGTGAGGAGCAGGAGGGGATGAGGAGCAGCATGAGGAGCAGTGTGAGGAGCAGTGTGAGGAGCAGGAGGGGATGAGGAGCAGCATGAGGAGCAGTGTGAGGAGCAGTGTGAGGAGCAGGAGGGAGGTGATGTAATGAGGAGATCACAGAGGGAGTGAGCAGGGGGAGGAGGGCACTCAATACAGCGTCTCCAGTCTGGAGCACTGCACACAAGAGGAGAGGCACAGAAAGGGGGAGCTATGAAGAAGAAGAAGGTGCTGTGCTGGAATAAGGAGGTATTCACACACACACACACACACACACACACACACACACACACACACACACACACACACACACACACACACATACAGACACACACACACACACACACACACACACACACACACACACACACACACACACACACACACACACATACAGACACACACACACACACACACACACACACACACACACATACAGACAC
>NW_027468565.1:32896596-32934096 GCF_046254945.1 Alosa pseudoharengus | reverse complement strand
GCTGAAGCAGCGGGTGGTTCATGTTAAGGTCAAAGTTAAGGGTTAGATATTTAGCTAAAGCTAAAACATAAAATGTGTTTGTAATTTCTGTCTGTATGTGATGTATAGCGTCCATTAACCTTTTAATTGTACATGGTCCTTGGGTGACTTGAAGGGCGCCTATGAATAAAATGTATTACTATTAATATTATTAACATTACAAATAAACTTAGCGTTTGATGTGAGTGCAGTTTGACCTTTTCATGACCTAAATGATGGTGGAATTTGAACAGAAAGTAACCCGACACCCAATAAGCAGTGTCCAAGGACACCCAACTCCCTGTTAGGGAGTCCATAACGTGCAGACAACAAATCCCAGGCAGCGGGTGGTGGATGTCAGTGTGGGTGAGGCTCTGTAGATGGAGGGAGTGGGTGTGTGGGTGGGTGTGTAAGTGGATGGGGGTTGGCTGGCCTTCTGTGTGTGTGGGGGTGGGGCGGCCGCGGTCGCGGGCCTCAGGAATCTAGGGGTCACGCTGAGCCACGAGGCTGGAGCCAGGAAAGGCTGTGACCCCGTGGCGACCCCGGCCGTGTTCTGTTTGCCTAATCCCCCCTTCGGCTTTCTCCCGCCCTGTTGTCTCGGCCACAACTGCCGCTGCGCCGCGGTCAATCGCAATTTCACGCCGCCGTCGGCACATCAGAAGCCGCGAAGGTGGGAGAGTGCGTGAAACTTTGTGCGAGTGTGTGCAAGTGTATGTGTATGTGTGTGTGTGAGGAGATGGATATCTGACTGGATACACACCCCACTGCACTCCCTCTTCCAGGTGTGGCTATAACTCAAAAGGCCTCAGATCATTTGCCGACATTCCTGGACATCTGAGAGTACATATGTGCGCACGCAAGCACACACACACACACACACACACACACACACACACACATACATACGCACATATGCACATATATATATGTATGGTAACACTTTACGGTAAGGGTACATGAATTATCATGAATTAATGCATGAATTAATTCATGATTTACATATTACTCATGAATATCAGGAATTTACATGAGTTCATAGTCTGTCATTCATGACCTCATACATGAACAACATATCAACTAAAGCATTAAGTATGGTGAGCATATCATTATTATGTATGAGTTATTAAGAATGATCATGATGATTTCTTTTTCTGCCAAAAATGTTGTCATCACTACTCAAATTCTGATTTGAATACAACTTGTGCAGTTCTCTAAACACATGCCATTGTTCACACTTTAGTTGAGGAGCCACAAACATGATGAACTCATGAGTAATTAACCTGACATACATGTAATCATGATGATCATGCTTAAGAAATCATAGATCATAATGATGGACCCACCGTACCTAATGCTTTACTGTAGTTGATGTGTTGTTCATGCATGAGGTCATTAATGAGAGACTATGAACTCATGTAAATTCCTGATGATTCATAAGATATAAAGTAAGTAAGGGATAATGGACGACACGGTGGTCTGTTCACAGAAGTTAATGCACGGTCGAGGTTGTAAAACGGCCCCGACGCGAAGCGGAGGGCCGTTTAAACCTCGTAGTGCATTAACTTCTGTGAACAGACCACCGTGGAGTCCATTATCCCGCTTATTCCACTGTTGCCACTTGCGTTGTGTTCATTTCCTGTTACAATTTAACGTTTTAATCGTTACAATTTAACGTTTTAATCGCTAACACTGTCTTGTTTGTAGAACTAATTTCTTCCGACACATATCAACTAATTTCTCAACTCACAGGACAAACTGCCGTTACTAGTTCTAAATGGATGGTTGCTACGGCCAAAGGCCAGTCGTTAGTTCTATCTCTCCCGTTGTCAAGCGGGCGTATCCCAAGATTCTGATGAACTTTAGCATTGAAACATCGCTATTTTACTTAGCCTGCTGTTATCCATCTAGCTAAAAGCCACCTCCATCATATGCTACAATGTTGCAATGTTCTGAACGTCTGCATTTTACACCTCGGATGCAACGTGACCGTTCATTTAAACTTCACAATGAGTTTGGCGAATTAATATACAAGTGTGATACGGCCAAAAAATGGATCTACTTCATAGGTGTGCAGATAACATACGGTTAATGGTCGTTCTAAATTACCTAGGACAATGGGAAATTCAACCAAGCAGTGGAATAATATAAAGTAATGCATAACTCATGAATTAATTCATGCATGAATTCATGATAAATCATGTACCCTTACCGTAAAGTGTTACCCACATACCCACACACGCATATACCCTCACACATATACACATACTCACGCACACACACAGCTATGCACATAAGCAAGCACACACACACACACACACACACACACACACACACACACACACACACACACACACACTCACCTGAAAGAAGAGATGAGAGGATTTATGAGATGGTGACGGGCCAGTGGAGGGAGATGTGTGAGTGTGAGAGTGGAGAGTGATGGTGGTGTATGTGTGTGTGTGTGTGTGTGTGTGTGAGTGTGTGTGTGTGTGTGTGTGTGTGTGGAGGGTGATACAGGTCACATCAAAGCAAACATTTGTTTTTGTTGTTTTTTTCATGCCTCCCTCGCTCCCTCGCTCCCTCACTCCGTGCTGTTGCGTCTCTCATCTCTCCCTTTTCTCATGGCCCATCTGTGCCTGTGACAGCTGGAATGCAAACGTTTACTCTGAAGCTTCTGAGGTCTCCAACGACTGCCCCACACACAAACTGCTGGTGCCAGGATCAGGTGTGTGTGTGTGTGTGTGTGTGTGTGTTTGAAATTTCAAAAGTATATGCTAACTTCAAAAGTGTGTGTGTGTGTGTGTGTGTGTGTGCCAGTCCAAAAGGGTACACTGAAGAACTTCCCCCTTCACAGGCGCCTCAAGTCAGGCGGCGAAAGCGTGAAACATGTTTTTCTTTTGATTCCCCTTCACTGATATGGAAAAGCAAACCTTGCTGCCTTCATTAAGCCAGGGTGTCGCTGCCGCACAGGAGGCTTCTTGTTAACGCCAGCTTATTTGAGGCACAGCAAACAAACTGTTGATGAGTCGATCGATGCCATAGTCCTTCATTGCATCGCACAGTGATCTTCCATTACCTAACATGGAATTTTTCTTTAAAGGTTTACATTATGCCAACATTATACAGAGTGGGTGTTTGATGTGTGTGTGTGCGTGTGTGTTTGATGTGAGTCTGAGCGGTGCATGTGATGGGAGGAACCGGTGTCCAGGTTTCCTGCGTCTGACTTTGATGGATTCAGACAGTGTCGCCTCCTCGGAGCCTAGTGCAATGAGCCTTGCCTCTAGTCGGCGAGCGTTTTGTGCTGATTGATGGTAAACAAAAGAGTGTTTAACATGCAGGGGTTCAGAGTCAGAGGACTTCAAACGGGGGGAGGAAGAACGACAGAAATCCGCCCCGATATCCCATATCCCACCACATACACACACACACACACACACACACGCGCGCACGCACGCACACACGCGCACACACACACACACCCACACACACACACACACACACACGCACACGCACGCACGCACACACACACGCACGCACGCACACACACACACACACATCTCTTTTGTCCTCCCCCACCGACGCCACTCTCATTAAGGCTAGCAGTGCTCGTTAAGGCCGCGGTGCGGTAACAAGCCCCGTCTGCCCCGCCCAGGAGGGCCATGTGGGGCACGGAGCCGGCCCACGTTTGTCCTCCTCGCTCTCAAGCGAGGGACAGGTGTGTGTGTGTGTGTGTGTGTGTATGTGTGTGTGTTATTTGATGTCAGGAAGCGGCTCGTCTGTTCTGTTCTGTTTGTTATGACTGTAATCCAGAGACAGCCAGAGGTCACAGTTTCCACTTGTGCATCACTCTGGCATAGTCAGATGCTCTCTCTCTCTTTCTCTCTCTTTCTCTCTCTCTCTCTCTCTCACTCTGTCTCTCTCTCGTACACACACACACAAGCATGCACACACTCATATGCAAACTCTGTCTTTCTTGTACACACTCTTTCTCTGTCTCTCTCTGAGACCCCCTCCCCACACACACACACACAAACACACACACATATACCAATTCTCTCTTTCTTTCTCACACTCTGTCTCTCTCTCTCTCACACACACACACACACACACACTATGCACACATGTACACGCACACATAAATACACACATGTACACAAACACACACACACACACTTCTCTCCCCCCATGCCTGGGCTCCCAAAGGCAGCTGAAACGCAGGGTCTGGAGTGACAGAGGGGCTTAAAATAGACCTGCTGTGCAGATCACCATGTCAGACTGAAGGCAGCATCTGCAGCACTCACTTTACCACGACTGCACACTCACTCAGGCCCACAGACACACCACAACAACAACAACAACAACAACAACACAACACAACACAACACAACAACAGAGCAATAATAGCAACGCACATGCTTACATAGTGACCTGTGCATTACAACCACTGCACTTCTGTAGAAGCACACTTACAGTTCATGCAACAATAGCAACAACAGCAGCAAACAAGGACACACAGACGTGCGCTCACACTGACTTGTGCATTAAAAGCAGTGAACATTTACAATTACATATGCACACTTACAGTACAGTACATATTCTTCAGAATGAGAATGAAAGGAAAATGGATGCATGGGCCTGTGCACACACACACACACACACACACACACACACACACACACACACACACAGCAAGCAAGCTTGCAAAAATATACAGGCATTTTATATACACACATCATCTGAGATTTATCATCTGTATATGCACATACACATACACACACTGGCTTACATACACACAGCTGCTGTCCCTGGGTAATTTGCAGCGATAAATACATGTAAATATGTCCAGAAAATGCACAGGATCCTCCGCATACACACTGGAGGTAAGAATATGCAAACAGGATGTGATGTGTTCGGTCGGAAGTTCTATGCAAAACAATGTGTTTTTAAGATCATGGGGATAAGGCTAGTCAAGCAGTATGGCAAGACGCCGCTTGTACAGATGTGCATGTTTTTTTTGTGTTTTTTTTTTTTTCCCCTTTCCCCAGCTCTGATAAATGGCGTTCTGGGTTGCAAATGAAAGAGCATTTCTCATGTGGTGATCAGGGAAACATTCTAGCGTGCGCTAGCACCAGTCTCCAAGGATACCGTATATGCACACACCCTACATGCCATCTTCACTGCTTGGCACACACAAAGACACACACTCTCTCTCTCTCACACACACATACACATACACACACACATGCACGTCGTAGTAGTCTATAGTGTGTAGTAATTATCTCATGGCCGTATATGCTCATTAAATCCCCTCTGAGTCAATCTGACTCGACGTGGCATCTGCTGCAGCTAAGTCTTTCCTTTCTGACTTTGTTGTTGTGTTTTATGTTCTTTATGTTCTATGCATTCTGTATTTTCTTTTTTACTCTCAGAAGTTTGTGTGTGTGTGTGTGTGTGTGTGTGTGTGTGTGTGCGTGCGTGCGTGTTGAGGCCCGAGGGTCTTGGCTTTGTTGCTTCATTTGCAAACGTTGTTATTCTGCAGTTTATAGTTTTCTCGTCCTCCCGAGAGGATTTTGCACCTGCTTAAGGCACCTGCTATTTCTCCTCATGCGGAAAATAAAGATATCTGGGGATATCACCAAACTGCACTGAAGAGTTTTATCTGGCCCGCGCCCATCGTTCTGTAGTGCTTTCCAAGAAACTCCCATCACCAGCCTTTGCTTCCACAGTGCTGCTCATACTATACTTTTTCTTCTTATCCGGGCATCATGGCAATGGTACTTTCTTTGAACAGATTTGTATGTGACTGTTCTGAAATTAATTTATATGAATGTGCCTAGTTTGATGCCTTGCAAACTCAAATAAATCCCATATATATAGCCTAGCCCATTGTCATCCAGTATACCTCCTCCCAGGGTAGGAATTTCACGACGGCCACGACGGCCATGGCCGCCGTAGCCCCTTGCATTGGCCGTGAGGCCCCTTCGAAAATCAGAGGTTTACAGGCCACGGTGGCCTTGGTGCCCCGTTCTTTCAATATTCTGCTTTGCGTCCTACTAATAGCGATTTTTATTTAGTCTGTGGCCTGTCAAAATAATCTTAGCATTCACAGCGCAAATTAATTTAGTCTTTTACGCAGTGGAGAAAGTGACCGCGCAAGAAAGAAAGTGCGTCCAAATTCACCCATTCTTCTCAGTTGAACTACTCGCGAAGTAGCCTATTCATCACACAGACATCACAAGTATCACATGAAAGAGCTTTTTCTCAGCTTTTAAACGATGTTAGCCGATAATTGCTGTGTTGAACGGTTCGCGAGAAAAGTAAATAATATAATTCAATTTAATCATACATTCTATTGAGGGTTTTGCGTCCCATGATCTCACTACCCATTCATCTCGGTGGAATACTTCACGAACCCTTCTTTTAACACATGACATACCAGATATCAGAATAAACAGCAGACCTTACCGAACACAAAAGTGTAAAGCAGTCCCCTGTACAGTTAGCCGTTCCAGAGTAATCTAGTTTTAAATTTGTAGCAAATTTCGACATGCATGGATGTCTCCAAATTTGGGCTTTACGTTTTACAATGTGTTTAAATTGTTCCACATGATTTCATAACGGGCCAAATACAAAATAAAGTTACAAATATCGCCTATATTGGTAAATCATAGGACAGCTGACTAAGAGTTTGTGAAAGTAGCCATAATGATCACAAAATGCTAAGCATGCATCTAGGCTATTTGAGTTTCTTAAAGCTGAGCTGTGCTTAAATTGTTTAATACATGATTTCATAACAGGCCAAATATAAAATAAATGTTATATATAGCCTAGATATCTGCAAATATTAGATGATCAGATGATTTACAGTTCTATGTAATATGTCATGTTTCATGTTTTTGTAATGTTTCATACAGTGATGCAGGTCTACTGCAGTGAATAGGCTAAATACTTGATATACTTAATACTTAATTCTTGAATTTCCCCCGGGGATCTATCTATCTATCTATCTATCTATCTACCTATCTACCTACCTACCTACCTATCTACAACTTTGATCATTTTTATAGCCTACTACTGTATAGTTAACTTTGGCCTTGGTGCCCTGACATGTGGCCTTTGTGCCCCCCACCAAATATGCCCAACTGAAGGCCAAGTGGCCTTGCCCCCAGAATGGTGAAATTCCAAGCCTGCCTCCTCCCCATGTGGGAGGGTGGGATTTGAATGGGCGCTGACATTTACGGCTGTCACGGTTTGCAGGGAGTTTGAACCCAAACGCACGAAAAAACACAACAAACTTGGAAGGAAGAGAGCTTTTACTCAGGAAACCGAGAGCGTAACTGAGGGAAGACAGATGGTTCAAATACAGAGGGGTAACAAGAGAGAGGTGAACTTAACAAGGGATTAACATGACTAATGATCAGGGACAGGTGAGGGGTGGAGACACAGGTAGAGGAACACAAGGCACATGACTAGGATAAACAAAGGAGCATATGGCACAAGACATAGGAAGTAAACAAAAGTGACAGGAAGTGACATGAGGAGCAGACAACATACAGACAGGAAAACAGATCTGAGGCAAGACCCTTACAACGGCAATATCCACAAAAACAAATCCTGCCCAGGGGGTTTTGCAAGTACGTGGTTTAGTGACAAACTTAGTAAGTCAGAGTAAAACAGAGTAAGAAGCAGAATACCCCGGTCACTTATAGGTTAGCGCCTGCTGAGCATTGGGGTATACTACGAAGCATGTTCTAGGCTATGTAGACATATCGAGGCTTCACAAAGCCTCGACTCAGGGGTATACCTTAAGTGATACTACGATAGCAGTTATGTGATATATTTGTCAAGGCTTTCAGCTCAGATCTGTGAGCGTTCTCGGTGTTGGGATGATGTTGGCCAATCGTGAAACGTGGAGACGCACAAGACCGCCTCTATTTAAAAACATTCATGATCCGCATTCATGAGCGATAGCTTAATCTACACTGTGGTCATTTTTTGTGTCTAACCTATAACATCAAATAAATCAATTGTCATCAGTTGTTGTATGGTATGCACGTCCATAGTGAGATATTTGCACGCACAGCACTATTAAAGCGCATTCGAGATCCAAAATGTTAGTATAGGCAGAGCTCCACCTGTAAGATATATGACAGAATCCTACACGTGAGATAACATCGTTTTTAAGACAATTCATTGGTCAGTGGGCGGTAGATTACACGATTTGAGCTATAACTAATGGTGCATTCAGGGCACTTCGGAATGACAAGGGCCGCCCCCGTGGCTACTTTGTTTTTCCGACAGCAAGTGTTCATGTGCTTTGCCGTCGGAATGTGTGACAAACACGGATGCCACAACAAAGGTTAAAACATACACTCACTAATCCTAAATAAACAACTGTATTTGCTTAAAACAGTGGTACCCAAACTTTTTCTTCCGAGGGCCAGCTCACTATGCCTGGCTCTAAGAGAGGGCCAGAGACTCGGAGTATATCAACCATAAACAGCTTAGTGGTGTGAACAACAGCAGTCTACCTTAGTTGAATATTCCATTACATTTAATCATAGGCTACTGCAATTTAATACCATTGCTAGCTGTGTTTATGTTGCCACCATGCCATATCAGTGTAAAATGCTCAAATGAAATAATACTTATAAAAAGACTCTGTTTCTTTGCATACATAGCTCAAGTTGTGAACAAGCAATATCCTACAACTAATTTAAAGTTATCAAACTATGACAGTTTTATGAAGTGCTGGCAAACACATCTGAAATGACCACCATTCTGACTTTCACTCACCTGATGAGAACTTTGAACTCTGTATGAACATTTGAACGTGTGAATAAAAAATAGAAATAATTATCCCAGAAAGGCCCAGAAATATGACTTGAATAGAAGTTAGTTAGTTATTAACAAATAATTGATAAACGTTTAGAATACTTTGAGCACTGATGCAGTCAGCATAGGCCTCTTACATTGTTTGCAGGTAGGCCTACATTTCATTCCGTTTTCGATGGCAAACGCTAAACATCGCCAAAACAACCACCAGTGGGCAAAAGGAGTATTACCACTGTGGGCTTATTGGCAGTACCTTGTGAAGCAGCCCAAACAAATCCACAGTACCTTAGCCACACATAGGCCCCTGTGGGTGGACTGTAGGCACTTCCAGTCTCTCAGAAACTATGTGGCCATTCCAGTTGGGGTTTTATTTTGGGCAGAAATATGACAAAAATCACACACAATGTGGTAATTGTTGTAAGGATTATTTTGTTGTCTAATAATCCCACTGACATTTATTTTCCCACGTGTTCCATCAAAGATTGGTGTATTGGTGGGTCTTTATTCTAATGTAGCCAAATATGCAAAATAGTCATATAATATCATGGTCTTGGAAGGAGGGATCATGTCCATTGCTGTTTGAAAACAGTAGTCATGATCCCTGTGAGTTTGTTATGGATGCAGTGAAATACTTTGAAGGTAAGACAAATTAGTATGTAATGAAAAATCAGGATCTTTATGAGAATAATTTCATCCCAAAAAATCGTCAATTTAATTCTCCCTTCATTTTTCCCCATACTTGAAATGAATTAAATGAAATATTACAGATTAACGTGCAGGGACATATATCCTGGAAACTCCAGAGTTTCCGCAAGAGCACTCTGCGAGACACTCTCATCATAAGTAATGATGCACGTTGCTTTTGCCACTTGTATCGCTGGGAGCCAATCACAATAACAGTAAATCAGTCAGTAAACGTTGGTCGAATTGTGTTATCCAATTGCGTGCAGTGAGATTTTTAAATGCACGCTTGGTGCCACCCCTCCAGTTGGGCCATTACATTATTCGTGGCCAGACCCTTAATCTTTCTAGATTACCAGGGTCTGGAATCTCCAGGCTAAGGGACAAATGGACCTTCTGCAAATTTATTTTTCCTCAATAAAAGTCATGGGCCAGAATGGGACTGTCTCAAGAGGCCCTCTCTCTACGGCCCTTGCAGTTCCCACACTTCCGCCAGATGTGATCCTGAGTGGGTTGTTCCTACAGACCACATACCATAGAGTCCTCAGGAATCCCACTTCTCAAGGCCAAAGTGGCCCACTGACAACTGAGTGTAGTTGACCCCTTGATAGTCCTATAGGCCTACTACATGAGTTCTTACTTTGGGCTCTTCTCACATTGGTTCTTGTGTAAGCTTGTTTTTTGGGACGATTGATATACAATTAGTGTGATGTTCACCCATGCGGAAAGCAGCTCAAGTGCAGAGAAAATCTGTAAATGAAACATCTTAGAGTAGAATCACGCTGTGCCTGTCCTAGTTGAGCGAGGCGAGCTTGTGGTGGCCAAATGCGCATACACCACGGCTGTAAATATGTTTACCAAATGCCCGGAACCCATCCGCGTCCTCTATCTCGAATTTGTTCTTACTCACTGAACAAATTACTGTGTGTGCACAAAATCACACAGATCCTCTGGCCAGTGAGATTTAATTTAAGGATATTACACTCACAGAATGGTCTAACAAATTTGAGAACATCGGCTTTATAAGTCATATTCCTGATGAGTTGTTTGTAGTAACCTTTGTGTTTATTTTATTTATTTATTTTCAAATCTATTTTCTTCAGTGCATGTGGAGCTGAATTGCTTGTCAGGACTGCATAAAATAACTCGAAATGCAATTCCAAGGAATTACCAGTGCATGAAAATGCTAAAGTTGTGAAACAGATAATACAGAGATGGTTACTACGGTGATGCTAAGATAGACATGGTGGTTGCATAGCTTAATAAAAGTTGATAGTTTAAAAGTAGACTGTTAAAAAGCTGAATGTAGATAGTTTAAAAGTTGTTTAATGGCTGTGTATAGGTAGCTATTTGACGATAACTAAAAGTTGAAATGGCTCTAATGTTTGCTAGCAGTTATCCTAAGATTTTTAACTATGCTAACCATGCTACTTAGCTAATGTTTTATAGTAGTGTTAGCAATGCTAACATGCTAACCATGCCACTTAGCTAACGTTTTCTAGCAGTTTAATGAATGTTGATATTGAAATAGTTTAATGGTTGTGTATAGGTAGATATTTGACGATAACTGAAAGTTGGAATGGCTCTAATGTTTGCTAGCAGTTATGCTAATATTTTTAATTCTGTTAACTATGCTACTTAGCTAATGTTTTATAGCAGTGCTAACAATGCTTACATGCTAACCATGCTACTTAGCTAACTTAACTAACATTTTCTAGCAATTTTGCTAAACATGCTAACTATGGTAGCAATGCTAACATGCTAACTATGTTAACCATGTTACTTGGCTAACTTAGCTAATCATTTTTAGCAGTTATGCTAACTAGAATGTTAACATACTAGTATGCTAACTATGCTAACCATGTTACTTAGCTAACCTAGCTAATCATTTTTAGCAGTTTTGCTAAAAATGCTAACTAGCATGTTAACATGCTAGCATGCTAACTATACTAACCATGTTACTTAGCTAACTTAGCTAATCATTTTTAGCAGTTATGCTAACTATGTTAACTAGCATGCTAACATGTTAGCATGCTAACTATGCTAACCATGTGACTTAGCTAACCTAACTAATTATTTTTAGCAGTTTTGCTAAAAATGTTAGCAATGCTAACATGCTAACTTTGTTAACCATGCTAACTAGCTACAGTGGGTAGGAGTCATAGTTGATGAAAAGTGTTGACATAGTTGATGACAGTTGTTGATAGACAGCTAGTGAATATATATAGTTTAAAAGTTTAAAAGTTGAATGTAGATAGTTTAAAAGTTGTTGATAGACAGCTAGTTTAATAGATAATGATAGTTTAAAAATAGACCGTTTAAAAGTTGAATGTAAAAAGTTCAGTAGTTTAAGGCGAGACACGGCAGGTGAAAACATCATTTTTTCATGCACTGGTCAATTTCGAGATTTTGAGCTATTACCTTAGCATGTATTCTATCACACTACTACAACAAAAAAGTCAGATTTACACATTTAGGTGTTTATTTCATTATATTGTGTCTACTTGCGCCTGTATATTTATCCTAAATTCAGCAAAAGTTAGCATTCTAACCTTGCATGCACTCCCGCGACTGTGACCCAAAACATATTGTGTGTAGTACCGTTGGAAAGCTCTGTTTTTCCTGTATCACGCTATGTGATCCATATATGGACACTTCCTTTGTATCAGCAACCAATCGCGAAAGTTCAAAGACGAGTCTAGGCTGAGAACGGAATCTCATTGGCTGTCTTTCAAGGCTGTTTTCTCAAAATGAGTTTCCGCTCCCACTCTTAGCAAGGAAACTCCACTTCAGAAGCACTTACATACACCAAACTTTCTAGACTTATGCCTAACTATATTTCGAAGATATTTACAGAGGGGTTTGTTGATATATTATTCCTAGCCTGACTTACATGACATCTTATGCCTAAAAACATGGCAAAAATCGATTTTTTAGGGCTATTGACATTATATTCTGATTTACAGGATAACTAAAGTAGATATTCATTAATCCCTCTGTAAATTTTTCAACATCTATTATCTGAACACAATGAAAACATAATTTTGAACCTGGCTGTATCCAATGCTCAGGTTTAAAATGTATGCAAATTAGCGCATATTTAATGAGATAATGCCTAATTTGCATATGTAAACATTAAATTACAGAAAACTTGTAATACATTTTTTTTTCATATTAATGTAAGTAATCAACTGGGTAAGTTTCATAGTGATATCTGCTTGTTAAAATGTTTACCCTATTCACCTGTAGTGTCTCGCCTTAATGGGTTACATTGTTTAACAGTGGATTATTGTAGTGAGGACTTTTATTTTGAAACAGTTTTGGGCAGAGGAAACAGTGTAGTCTTAATTGACCCAGATTGTATGCTTAAAGCCTGAGGCTGCAGGTGGCCTGAACACCTGCCATAGGATTCTAATTGCTTAACGGCCGTATTATGATGTCACAATCGGCAATGTTAAGTCTATGGGGATTTTTAAAAAGTTTTTCTTTAATAGTTTAAAAAGTATAAAAGTTGAAAAGTTGAAAAGACATAGCAACCCGATCTGTTTGAAGACCTACGTTACAAAGTTTGAATGAAGTTTCTAAGTTAAACTGTTCAAGAGAAATTGCGTATGGAAAAAGTGGTAAGCGGAATAATAATAAGAAACATAAGTTGTTGCCTAAGAAGAACAGTACAGTGCATTTTCATGTACTGTAATAATAATAATAAGAAGCAGTTGCCTAGGAAGAACAGTACAGTGCATTTTCATGCACTGTAATAAACACATTATTCTACATAATGAACAAGAAAACAAGAACAACAACAGTTTGTACAAATTGGTGGTAGTTGCTGTGCTGCAGAAAGGCCATTTCTGTACCTTCTTTACCTGAGACCTTGTGGTTCATTGTCACACAGGGTCTGTCCGAAACGGAAGTCAGCTGCCTTCAGCTCTCTAACGAGTCACTGCCATAGCAGGCATCAAGGTACCAGCTACAAACTTTGTTTCGGAGAGCCTATAAGGATATGTCTTGCTCGATACCTCACTTCCCTGTTAGATATCTTAAAAGGCAGCATTTTTTCCCCGTTTCGGACACAGCCATAGTTATGGCTACCTGTCTGTTACAGTCCCACTCACACTTCGTTTCATCCCATTCTCCATCCTTTCCATCACTGGTCCAGGGCAGCCGTGGCCTACTGGTTAGCGCTTCAGACTTGGAACCGGAGGGTTGCTGGTTCGAACCCCGACCAGTAGGAAGCGGCTGAAGTGCCCTTGAGCAATAGCCTGACAAGCCAGACCCACATTAAAATGTAGGGTCTGGGCACTCACCGTTCGCAGTGCTCAGTCCGAGGGGAGGGATAATCAGTTGTCTTTCAAATTCCCTCTGCACGCAATAGGACAGCGGCAGTGCTATGAGTCCCATGCATTTCCAACCAGCGGAGCTAGTTGGCTAGTTCAAACGTTTGCCAACTTAATAAAAGCTTAACTCGTGTCACACTGTTCACCAGCAGCAACATCCATCTTATTTGTTTTCAAGTAGCAGGGAATTCAAGCCAAACCGTTGCAACTCTGCCATCAATCATTATGTTAAGCCGACTCTAATATACACGATTTCATTGGCCTGATTAAGTTTCGATTTCTGGAGCTCACAAGCCAACGGAGAGTTGCTAGACTAGCCCTGGCAGCAAATGTAATTTGCTGCCGCTAGGGGCGCGTCTAGATTTCTAGGCTACTTGAGCATGGCACCTAACCCCTCACTGCTCCCCGAGCGCCGCTGTTGTTGCAGGCAGCTCACTGCGCCGGGATTAGTGTGTGCTTCACCTCACTGTGTGCTGAGTGTGTTTCACTAATTCACGGATTGGGATAAATGCAGAGACCAAATTTCCCTCACGGGATCAAAAGAGTATATACTAATACTTATACATCTCATACTGGTTCATCAGATACACACACACACACACACAAACATTTCCGTTACAGCTTATTGCATGTCACCATTTCCCACATCTGTCATGTCTTTCTGCATGACAACTTGTCTCACTGTGACTCATGTCGTCATGGTCCCCTGTCTGTCTGTGTGCATCCCCCTGCAAGCATCTGTCACCGACACCATCTGTCTAACACACAGATGTGCCACCACATCCATCACTGGTTTATACACACACCAAGACGTGTGCACAATGTTACACTCCACCGTTAGCCGGCCCTAGGGGTGAACAAAAAAAAAACCACTGACCTAAATCCTAATAAATAATAACACCTTTTTTAAATAGACCCAACCAGTGGGATTTATTAACATCAAGACAAACCATAGCAAAACAATACATAACAACAAGCAAGACAAAGTCCAACACAAAAGACAAGACAAAGCCAGTCAGCAGTCCCCACACCAGAAGCCTCTCCAGGAACAAGATCCTCAAGCCCTTTTAACTACTGATCACTCAGCTGGCCAGGTGCTCCCAATCAAGGTAATTACCTGCAGCGCACCTGAGCAGAGGTAGAGAGGAGGGGAGTGAACAGGCACAAAGAGCACCGGGAACACATGCAACACAGAGAACACAGAGAACACATACAACCATAACAAACCCACACACACCAACAAAGCCTTGCATGTCCCTTGTGCCTTGCAGCACACAATCATACACACATACACTCACATTCACTCTCATTTGGCTCTTTAAACAACACCAAATCAATTAGAAATACAGTGTAGACATAATTAAAATGGCAAATGGCTGTTGCAGGAGGAAATGGCTGATTTTTAATTCAGTATCTACATAACTCTACAGAGGCCCATTATCAGCAACCATCCATCCTATGTTCCCATGGCATATTTGTTCTGTTTGCTAATCTGAGTTTAACATTTTAAAAAGCTAACTGATTATTAGAAAAGCCTTTTACAATGATGTTAGCACAGCCAAAAATTGATGCCCTGATTAAAGAAGCAATGCAGATTAATTGAGTATCTAAAGCATCATCTATGGGAAATAGCCAAGAAGCAAAACATGTTCTTCTGAAATGTGTCAATCTATTTTTGTTCTGGGAAAAGATGTATGAAAATGGCCAAGAAGAAATTGTAGCATGCAGGGAAGAGGCAGTCATTCTGTCCTTTATGGAGTGCAATTAACATTTTTTTTAGTCACCTCGAACTTTGGAATGGCAATGTACACACATACATGTACATACGTACATACATACATATGCGCATACACAGGCGCGCGCACACACACACACACACACACACACACACACACACACACACACACACCCTTCACTCTGGCTGATCCAGCTGTGAGTGGGTGGAGATCCGACGGAGAGATTTCCGGCTCATCTTACTCAGCTCTTATTTATTTATTTATTTATTTTATTTATTTATTTTTCCTTCATATTATTTATCTACATGTGTGCCAGAGCATCCTGTAATCTTCTAATCTGCTTTTGGCCCCGAGGGGCAGTTTTTTGTCTTCCGCCAAAAAAAAAAAAGACTCGCCGTGCAGCAAAACACATATGCACTGTCAGCCGAATCAATAAGAAGCTTAACTTTCATTAAATATCCATTTTTATTGCGTTTGGTGCGGCCCACGCCTGCGCATCTCTCTCTCTCTCTCCTCTCTCTCTCTCTCTCTCTGTCTCTCTCTCTCTTCCCACGCCCACGATGGCGGTGAGCGAGCGTCCAGCCTGATTCCTCGAGGGTGTGTTAGGCTGAAAGGGCTGAGTCTGCAGGCCGAAGCCTCTCCTGGCAGCCCAGTAATTGTTTAGAGCGTGGGGTATTGGACATTGATGGAAGCCTGGAGACATGAAGGGGTTGGGGGATGGAGGGGGGGGGGATGGGGTTGGCAGGGCAGGGGAGAGGAGAGGAGACCAGCCAAGGCCGAGAGAGAGGGAGGCAAAATGAGGAAATGGAAGGGGGGAAGGGATAGAGAGAGAGAAAGAGTGAGAGAGTCATTGAGAGAAAGAAAAGAAAGAATGAAAGAAAGAAAGAAAGGAAAAACGACAGGAGAGGTGAGTAGCCAAGGCAGAGAGAGAGGGAGGCGAAATGAGGAAATGGAAGGGAAGGAGGGATGGAGAAAGAGAGAGAGAAAGAGAGAGAGGAAAGGTGATGAGCCAAGGCCCAAGAGCAAGATAGAAACAAATTTAGAAAATGAGAAAGAGAGAGAGAGATGAATAAAGACAAGAGAGAGAGAGAGAGAGAGAGAGAGAGAGAGAGAGAAGGGGGGGCAGAGATGAGGCGAGGTGAGGAGGGAGGGAGCAGTCAGGCCCGATTGCGGCTGAGTTGGCGATGGCTTTAGGCCAGACGTGAGTCCGGTCCGCTCTGGTGTCTGTTGTGATCTGAGAGAGAAAAGAGGAGCAGAACGGTTCAAGTGGCAGCGCTTTCTTCTTTCCGACTTCTCTCCTCCGCCGGATAAAATTCAATATCAGCTTCCCTCCTAGTCCTCTCGCCTCTCATTCGCCTCACCTTTCCTTCTCCGCCACCTCCACTACTCCCCTCTCTCACTCACCTTATCACACCCCCACCGTGCTTGCCGCCGGGAGGACTGTTTGGAGGGTACAATATGTTAGATCTCTTTCTTTTATTTCACCTTTTTCTTTTTTCTTCTCTCTTTTTTTCTCTCCGCCTTTTTCTTTCTGTAGACTTTTTTTTTGGGGGGGGTATGCTGGTGGTTTTGTCAGAGCACTCTCACCCCTAGCGCTGTCTGCACGTCTCCCTTCAGGGCCACTTAAACTGAAGGGCCTCTGACACCTGCACTGCACTGCACTGCACTGGACTGGACTCCACTGCCCTCAGAGGTGGGTGCCCTGGAAGAGCAGCAGAGCCGCTGGTGGACGACGGCGGCCGATGGGGGGAAGTAGGCGTATGACTGCGACCGCCCGCCCGCCCGCCCGCCTGGGCCAAGAAATAATGAGACAGAGATGACATTGTGCTGAAAACAGCAGAGAGCCGGGGAGAGAGGGGGAGCCAGAGCCAACGCTGAATGTGATGATTTAGGGAAAGTGAAGATACATTAGAGTTCAGCAGATGGGAGTGGGGTGGGGGGGTGGGGGGGGGGTGTATGAGTGTATTGGGAGTGAAAGGATAAGCTTAGAGTGAAGGAAAGAGGTCGCATAAAGCAGGTGTTCCTCAGCTTGAACTGGAGCTGCGGTGGTGGAATTTTAACTGGAGTCACGGGTCACAGGTGTGGTGTGTCCCTGGAGGAGTTCGGGCTGTCTGGAGCTCAAGAGCCATAGAATTACAAAAAGGAGAATGTCCATTCCTATCCCCAGAGGCACTGTAGAGGAAGAGGAACTATAACAATGGGCAAGTCGATGGCATTCTTTGTTTGATATTTACAGTATACTCAATTATATAAAACACACAGAGAGAGAGAGAGAGAGAGAGAGAGAAACTGAAAGTGTTCACCTGTTCTTTGCAGACTTTGTACTTAAACATATCAAAAGTGTTCAGCTATCCATTTATTTTTCCTTCTCTCTCATATGGTTCAGCAGCTGGCCAGGAGAGATGTTGCAGATATGGAATGGAGCCTTGTATTGTGTTCCATGTCAAACAAGGAAGAAGTAGGTAATAAATCAAAAGGCATCTCAATGCCTTTGAAGACACTTCAAAGGCATTGAGATGCAGAAAACACTAGTGACTTACAGCACAGACTTCCATATGCACCATTAGTATCCCAAACTTGCAGTTGAGCCAAAGGAATACTGCTTTGTTTTATACAGTATTTTATACAAATTCCTTGACTTCTGACTAAGTGCCAGATGCATTCTTGTACTGACTTGTATCCATGCCAATAAACATCATCATCGTCCCTATCATCATCATGGTGAGAAATTATATAAAAGAAAAAATGGTGCACGTCCATTATTTGTCCCCTCTTTGTACATGTTTTGTTGATACCTCCAGAACCAGGGCAGCCTGCTGTGAAGCCCATGGAGACTGCACGGTACGGAACCCCACCCTTAGAGGCCCCAGCCAGGAGAGTGCGGCGTTCCTTTGGGTCTGGGGCCAATCCTCCCTCATGACATCACCCCTGCCTCGCTTCCAGCTGTTCTGGAGCTGATCTCATGCGCCCAACACCCCCCCCCCCCCCTTCCTGCTTTGTTCTCGTGCCCAACACTCCACCAGGCAGGGCCTATTTGTTTTTGTAGGCCCAGGCTCCGCCAGAGTGTTTGTGTTACGACTCGGAACTTGTTTTTATCGAGCCAGCGTAGCCAGTCATCGCTGTTTGCCAACCCAAGATCAAAACAGCGGCTCCCCGGCAGTTAATCGTGGCTGTCCCGAAAATGGCTGAGCTCTTTTAAGAGGAGAGTGCAGCGGCAGCACTTAGAAGCGAACTGCTACATCGATGCCTTTGCCAAAGTCTTGCGCGGATAGATATGTTGGAGTGAGGCAGAGCGATTGTCATCCACTTTGCCAATATTTGAGGATCTTCGACTTATCCGAGATTGCGTTTGGGTTATGGCACCTCTCTGTGGAGTGAGTCTCTGGATACATTAGCACAGCAACTGTGTCTCTCCAGATGATTTCATGCTGCAACCTGCTTCATTTTTCAAGCACTAAATCTGCTGTGCCAAGTCAAACAAATTTGACTACTCAATCCATACAAACAAGGTCGCCTGTATTATGAAACACCAAACACAATCAATTTGCAGCATAAATTTAAGACGGGAAGTTGCAGAGAGCTCTGCACAATTAAAGTTGACAGAAAAAAAAAAGAAGCTTTATTTACTTTCTTCTTCCTGCATGTCATAAGCATTCCCAGCGATGGCGCTCCGCTCGGATCCACGGGGCCCGGAGACAGTGAGCGGAACGTCTCGCCTGACATCTGCGGGCGCACTCGGCTGCCCCCATGCAGAGAGAGGCAATGCCACGGGATGTGCGCCGTGCCCCCGGTGTGCCTGTGTGCTAGGGGCAGATAAGACGTCCCTGGGAAACCTGCGTTGCTGGAAAGAAATGAGAGCTTTATCTGCCCCTGCTTCCTCTCTCTCTCTCTATCCCTCTCTCTCTATTCCCCCCTCTCTCTCTATCCACCCTCCCCTCTCTATCTACCCCCCCCCTCTCTCTCTCTCTCTTTTTCTCTCTCTCACTCCTGCCATGGCCACGGTTCCCCACCTGGCTAAATGCAGCTGCTCCCGGCTCAAGGTGGGGCTCTGTATCTGCAGCATCTCTGCTGTCTAGCTGGAGAACCATATGAGAGAGGAGGAAAAATAAATGGATAGTGTGTGTGTGTGTGTGTGTGTGAGAGGAGAGAGAGTCTGTTTGTGTGTGTATGTCAAAAGGAACAGAAGACAAAGTGTAAGTCTGTGTGTGTGTATGTGTGTGTCTGTGTGTGTGCGCCCGTGAGACAGAAAAGGAGCAAGAAAGAGAAAATAAGAAGTCCTTGGCAAAAAGGTAGGGAAAAAAGCCGGACCGCCGAACCGGACATTGATGTCACTGGAACCTTTTCGCGCTGGCCTCTTTAGATGGGAAAGGGCCAGACTCCTGTGCTGGAAGGAGCTATCTCGTCAACCAGCATGACAAATTCCATCTTATCAGAGCCTAAACAGAGGTGGTGCTTTCTGCCAAGAGTTAGATGATTTGCTTTGATCTGTGAGGTGATTCCAGTGTATAGAATTTATTATGTGGATGACGCCTGAACATTATTATACCAGAACTGCTCAAAAAACACATCTTTTACATTGGATGACAGATTGAGGGAGCCCCCTCCTCTCTCTCCTCATTTTCACTTTAGAATAATGTCATTCAATATTTATCTGTGCTGTTTTCACCCATCCCTCCTTACCATTGAGCATACAATGAAAAATGGCCTTCCCACACCTCCACTGCACTGTGGAGATAAAGTCAGTCATGTTTATTTTCAGAGGCCACGGAGGAATTTTTCACTCCTGCCTCTGCGGGGCTCTCTTTCTCTCTCTTCATCTCTCTCTCTCTCTGGCTCTCTCTCTTTCTCTCTCCATCTCTCTCTGTCTCTCTCTCTTTCTCTCTCTCTACTTGGGGCCTTCTTTCCCATCTCCCCCTTTTCCATGAAACATTTGCAACAGGAGGCCTAAGCTCTCTGGAAGAGTGCCTGAGAGGAAGAACCATATCTGCCCTGCCTCTGGAAGGACCCCTCTCAACTGAGAAGTGGCAACACAAAACAACAGCAAAAGCCTCCAAGATTAGCACATCCAAAACCATTCAGTTGTGCTTGTGACCCCAACATACACATACACATACACACACACAAACACACACACACACACACACACATAGCCACACACACATAGCCACACACACACACACACACATGCAGCCACACACACACACACAGCTAGTCCTCTGGGAGCCATAGACTGTTCCCAAAACCATTCAGTTGTGACCCTAACACACACGCACACACACACACACACACACACACACACACACACACACACACACACACACACACACACACACACACACAGCCGCACATTGGTGATAACACACATGACATAGCAGCAGCACTCCACAGCGTATGAGTGATCCCATGACTTATTGAACCACAGCTTGCAGATGGGCCGGATGGGATGGGTATCGATTCTATCACTCGGAGAGGAAGAGAGGAAGGGGTAGGAGTGGGAGAGGAGGAGAAGAGAGGAGATGTTTGACAGGCTGTAGGCTGCAAGGCTGTAGCGAGACAAAGTGAATCATGGTGTAGTCCTGACTGATGTTACAACAATGGATAGAATAATAAAAAACATCTTTGCATTCAGTGCGAAAGGCACACAAGATCAAAATATGTGAGTGTTTCACACACACACAGACATTTCCCTCCCACATGTACACACACACACACACACACACAGAGAGAGAGAGATACACACACACACACACACACACAGACATTTCCCACCCACATGTCCACACACACACACACGCACACACACACAGACACACAGAGATACACACACACACACACACACAGACACACACACACACGTTGACATCCTCGCTGTGTGATTAGGCAGCCCGGGCACGTCTCCTGTCCTCTGGCTCTTGGCAGGCTTTTGTGCGGAGCTGAGAGGAGTTGGGAGGAGCTGAATGAGGAGGCTGAATGAGGAGGCACGTGGGGAGGCTTTGAGAAAGGGGAGGTGGTGCTCCCTCCAACAGACTCCGCCATCTCTTTAAGAGACCAGCCAGCGGTACTGTCAGAGGGAAAAGCATCGCAAGGCTGGATAAGATATGTGCAGTGGGCCCAAGCATTTGTGAACTAGTTCATCTCTAATTCATTTCACCTGTGTGAATGTCACCTAAAGCAGTCATTCTGTACTTTTTTATTGTTTATTTTAAAGCATTAGCTTTCAAATGATTCACTTGAGAAACATCTGTGCAAAAAAGATGATGTTCTCATGTTTCCATTCCTGTTTTTAATCACTGGCTTATATGCTGTTATCTTTGGCTTGCTTGCCAAATTAAAAACACATACAAATCAGAGGACAGGATGACGCAATGGCTATTTTGTAACTCTCCAAATGCACGCCTGTGTTCCAGTAATCAAAAGTGTATTCTACTCTGTGTCTTTTATGTCTTTTAATCATTCTTTTTCAATGCTCCAAATTGATTCTAGGTGCTAGGCTAATAATAGAGAATGGTAACTTATCAAGTGACCTTCCTGTTTATCAGAGCACTCATCATCTGTTGTTTATGTTCTGTTTATGCCAAAACATGTCTGTGTTCCAGTAATCAGCAGTGCATTCTACTTTATGTCTTTTATGTCTCTTAGTTATTACTTTACTTTTAATTTTTTTTTTTTAACTATTGCACTTTCATGCTTTTATTTACTGTGATCCCTTGCTTTTGATTATGTAAAGCACATTGAATTACCTCTGTTTATGAAATGTACTATCAACATGCATAATGTTCTTCATTCGCTTGTGCCCCCTCCAGACCTAAACCAGAATGTCAGTCTGGTTAATGAGCCAGAAATTGCCCAGGAATGCAGGTGAATTAATATTTTAGGAGTCTCCCAGCCATGGACCCCTTGCTGAGTCTAATATGAAGAAGCATTATGTTTCCGTGTTTAATAAGATAGGCTCTACATGTTTATTTTGAATGGAGCTGGAGTGCTAATAGTTAATTAAGTTGAAATTGAGTTCTGCTTTGGAGTGCTTGTTAGAGCCTCTTGAGGTGTCAGTGAGGTAATTCTAGTGGTGGTTAACCGTGTTGAGGACCTTGAGATGGTGGGTGGCTGGGGCCTATTTAAGGTCTATCCAGTGCATATCAGAACTCTGAAACAGACAGATGCTGATGCTGTGTATTAAATGTGTAGGCTACACAAATGAATTTGTCATCCTCTTTGAGTAACTATGATGACACTCCACTGTGCAGTTTTAGAATTCAGCAAAATATGGAGGCCATTCACAATAAATACCCTACTTTATGTAAAAACTGAATGGATTATATGCCATGATTTATCATCAGGTTTGTTGCAACTGGCAGTCACAGCAAACATGGCGGCTCAAAAAAATGAGGGTTTTTTTTTTTTATTGCTGTTGGCGACATTCCAAAAGAAAACCAAGTAAGGAGCCAAGGCAAAGAAAGAGAAAAGCAACAGCATTTATAACACTGTGTGAAGATTGACTTGGCACTTAATAAAATAATAAAACCCTAAATAAATAAGTAAAAACAAAAAAGAAAGCAAATTGCAACAGGGGCACAAGTAAATGGCTCCATTATGCTGCAGGCATTGTCCTCATGATTGTGGGGTCTCTATAGGTAGCACAGCACATAGCTTTTAGCACAGTCTCTTGAGACCTTGAACATGTACCTAATTATATCAGGAGCTGTTGCAAAAGGTAACACAAACACAAACAAAAATTTGAATTGATTTGTCAAGAAAAAATAAAATATATACATAGATACATAGATACATAGATAGATAGATAGATACTTTATTGATCCCCAGGGGAAATGCAATGTCTCAGTAGCATACAGACAACACACACACATTCACATGTAGCACGACATTCTTTAATGGATTTGTTTCAAGTGGTCAAGTGGTTTCAAGTGAATTTGTCTACACTGTGTGTAAGTGTGAAAAGGCCTACTGTTTCTTCTCCAACTTCAGCTCCAACCAGCATCAAATACGCGACAAACATGCCAAAATAAGAGGCTACTCAGGCACTTCGACTTTACTTTTAACAGAAGAAGAAACTGCGTTTCCGTTCCGTTAACACTATTCTATTTAGCAGATGAGCATGATGCTGTAGCCTATGATGGCTGAAGTCAAATCCAGACAACATTGTAAGAATTAACAACCACGGAAGGTAATATTTTCAAATAACGCATTTACTGCGATTGAGACCCTCACCAAAAAAGTCTTGTTTCATGGTCTGTGGAACTTAGCAAAGTAAGGCAAATCACTGGGCAACCATGTCGCCTGTCGGTTAATTTAGGCTAATGTAAAACATCTCATGGAAGCAAGAATTGACAGATTACGTCATGGAATGCCTGTGAATGCTATATTCACCTAGTCTAGAAATCTAGACGCACCCTAGCGGCATATTCACCACTCATTCTGTCTGGCAAAAATAACGTTGCATGTGGCTATTTCTGTGCCATAAGGAATTTGTCTTGAAATCACCTTCCATTTGAAAGCATCTTTATTGGATGTTTTTATGAATCCTTGTGGTGGTAAGTCCCCTCTTGAAAAATAGCCCAGTTAATTAAAGAGGACGTGTTTAATTATCTTTTTTTTTATTATAAATGCTAGTATTTTTTTTCACTTTATTTTCTTTCTATGAAAAAAAAAAACATGAGGATTTTTACATTATATGTTATTTATTAAAATAGTGGAGGCTTTAGGTCTATATTCCAACACGCACATTTACATAGGCGTGTTTTGCTCCAACACATGCAGTTCAATCTGCGTACACTCTTCACAATTTATTTATCAACACTTCAGCTCTCCTCCTCTCCTCTTGGAAACACATTAAACGGAGAGGAGAATATTCATGAGCTGCTGTAAACCTCGGTGCCCCTGTAAACACCACCACAGTAATTCCAACAGGGCAGAGCGGCAGCCACTCTTGACACCGGGTGGTGGTGAATTGCGGTGCTGCTCGGCTCTAATCCGTTCCACGTTAGCTGCTGAGTGTGCGGAGGCATAGAAGAACTCTGCTCACTGGAGCCCCACTACTTTCCCTCTCAGCAGCACTGATGCATGTGGCGGCTATCTCTCAGAAGCCCAGTGCTCTTGTGTGTTTTTTTGTAAACCACTGTTTGCTATTTGTTTGTTTTTTGTTTCCCCCCTAAACATATGCTAATGTTTTTTTACCAGGTACCAGATAATGTTTGTTCCCAAAACGTATGCCATTAAAAGCATTACAGCATGCCATTCAAACTAGTTAGTAGCTGCACTAGTGGACTATTGCTCTCTCTCTCTCTCTCTCTCTCTGTTGGTTCCCTCCTCCCCCTCTCCTGCTCCTATCTGCCGTTGCTGCCTGCTCAGCCTGTTCCGCCGCCAGCCACCGGTCGGCTCTGGCTGCGCTGGAGAAGCAGGAAGTGGTGTAAAAAATGAAAACAAACCATGAGCTGCAGAGTAGAACCAGGAAGTGCTTGTCAGTAGAGTGAAACTCAGACAAAGCTGTCTAGAGGCAGAGACAATCTTTGCCTAGCAGGGGGAGAGAGATAGAGAGCGAGCCAAGGATTGAGAGAAAAGAGGGAAGAGACAGAGAGGAAAAGGGGAGAGGAAGACTGACTGAGCAAGTCTCCAAACCGCCTGCGAAAACACACGCAGCAACAGACGGGTAGGCCCACAGGGAAACTGAGTCTGTGTGTTTATGTGTGTGTGTGTGTGAGAGAGAGAGAGAGAGAGAGAGAGAGTGAGGCATGCAGTTGGTTAGTGAGGAGTGCTCTGCATTTTTGAGTGAACTGAGGGCCTGTTGTCTCTGTCAAGCAGGCAAAGCAGTCTGGGGTCTGAACAAAACACTGCCTAAGAGTTATTAGAGCTGAGAGAGGGGTAGAGAGAGAGAGAGCGAGAGAGAGAGAGAGAGAGAGACAGAGACGACATGTGGCAGGCAGGCTGACAGGAGCCAGAGAGAGAGGAGAAGGAGTAGCCTTCATTCTTCCATTGGCTGCCATGGAGAAGCGCTTAGGTGTGGGGGAGGGAGCGAAACAAAGAGCGGGGTGGCCGGGAAAGGTCAGATCGTGACGCTGGACAGAGGGGAGTGGGCAAACGAAAGGAGGAGAAGAAGAAAAGAGTGTGGGGGGGTTGTGGTGCCGGTTTTCTGTGCCTTAATGTGTGTGCTCAGTAATAAAGAGCTATGTGTGTGTGTGTCTGTGTGTGTGTGTGTGTGTGTGTGCATGTGTGTGCATGTCCGTGCACCAAGCTGAACACTTTTGATTTGTTTAAGTACAAAGTCTGCAAAGAACAGGTGAACACTTTCAGTTTCTCTGTGTGTGTGTGTGTGTGTGTGTGTGTGTGTGTGTGTGTGTGTGTGTGTGTGTGTGTGTGTGTGTGTGTGTGTGTGAAGGTAGCTTTTCTCAAACTAGATGGGTGTGCAGAGAGGGTGGGGGAGAGAAAAAGACAGTGAGAAGGTACAAGGTCTATGTACCCATTTAGTTTAGCATGGGAACAGCTGATTGTGCACTCACTATTTAACCTCACAGGGACTGTGCGTGTGTGTGTGTGTGTGTGTGTGTGTGTGTGTGCGTGTGTGTGTGTGTGTGTGTGTGTGTGCGTGCTGGCGTGTGTGTGCGTGCTGGCGAGTGTGTGTGTGTATACATAAGTGCCAACAGCCTTGGTTATTTTTAACATGTCCTCTACTGGGCCTGCAGGGCCTCTGAGGCAGTGCTGTCCTTGCACGGTGCATCATGGTGGAACGTGGTGCACGCTGGGAGCCCAAAGATCACAAGATGGCCGCCGCGGAGGGGGAGGACGGTGACGACGACGAGCCGGAGATGGACGGCACGTGCGATGCCTGTGAGCCCGACGAGGCCCAGCCGGCCACCCACGTCTGCCCGGCCTGCCGCTTCGCCTTCTGTCCGCCACACGCCGACACACACACGCGCAGCACGCACCACCACACGCTACCCTACCACCCCGAGCCCTCCGCTGCAGCGGCCGAGCCACAAGGGGGCGCTGAGAGACTCGGTGGGGCACAGAATGGGGGTGTGGGTCGCCCGGGGGCAGTAGGGGTAGACACGGGGCAAGGACGGATGGAAGTAGCCGAGCAAGGGGCTCAAAATGGGGGTGTGGGTGAGATGGACGACGAGGGTGCCGTGGGCGGTGAGGCGGGACAGGAGGAGGGGGACGAGGAGGGGTCCGGGAAGAAGGATTCGGTGAGCGTGGAGCGACTGCGCTGCAGGGAGCATGACCAGGAGGGGTCACTCTACTGCAAGCTGGACGAGAAGATCATCTGCGTGCTGTGCGCCGTGCAGGGGGAACACCGCGAGCATGAGATCATCACTCTGCGTGAGGCCTACCACTGGCAGAAGGTCAGACACAAGCACACACACACACACACATACATGCACGCACGCACATACATGCACGCACACACATACATGCACGCACACACACACATACACACACACACACACACACAAACAAACAAACAAACACATACGCACAAACACACACGCACACACACACACACACACACACAAACACACATGCACAAACACACGGGAACAAACAAACACACATTTTAGCACTACAAGTCAACTTGTCAGAACATAAATAGTGTTAAAGTAAAAGCAGAACAGGAAAAATTGAGAAAAAAAGTGTCCACAGCTAATGCACGATTATATCCCCACTGGACTGCTCTGGGGAAAGCTGACCTTAGTCTCCTTCTTTCCCAGCGAGAAGAGGCAGCGTCATTAGTCTATCTATAGCTGGTGAAATCGTCAGCACAGCTGCTCTGTAAGTCTCCTTACAGAGGGGAAAAGAGAGCAATGCTCATTCAGGCACAGACAGTGGAATCTTTTGCGTAATGGCCGATTCGTGCCGCTAAGTGTTTTCCTGTTGTCCACTCTATTTACCATCTGTTTGGAAAAGAAAAACTGACCCATGCTATGTGTGTTCATATAATGACCTCAAGTAAAGTTGCCCACAAACATTCCCTGCTACTCTTTGCCTGCCATGGGGACTGAACCAACAAGCACTGGGACTGTGAGAGTGCAGCGGTGCGCCTTACTGAGAGAGACTGTAGTACATCATCATGCCCTGTTCCCAGCATGCCTTGCTCTTGCTCCGTGGGCATGCCTGTGGTGCTCTCAGTGGACACTGCAAACATAAGAATGATATTATCGCTGCTATGAGGCTGCTGTGTGTGTGTGTGTGTGTGTGTGTGTGTGTGTGTGTGTGTGTGTGTGTGTGGAGGTGGGGGGGGGGGGGTATTGTCAGCTAGAGTGAAAGAGTGTATGCAAGTATTTGAATTTGTAAAAATAGGCTGTGTGTATGTGTTTTTGTTTGTGTGTGTAATATAAAATGTGTGTGTGTGTGTGTGTGTGTGTGTGTGTGTGTGCTTGAAAGATGAGAAAATGTGTGGGACTGTGTGAATGTGTCAGACGTTATCACCTCAGAGAGTGCCCTGCAGCATCCTCCTCCCAAAGCTTTGTGCTGAAGCCTTTTCCCATCATACCACTGCTGCTGCACCAAACACACACAACACCCAGAGCCTCAAGGTTACAGAGCCACCTACCCTAGCCTACACACACACACACACGCGCGCGCACACACATACACACACACACACACACACACACACACACACACACACACACAAACACACACACACACACACTCAAACACACACAAACACACACACACGTCTGATTATACACATACTTTCATAGCAGTACCTGCACACAGTAAAGGTGTCCTTCTAAGTGCCTTAATGTAGATGTTTTATGTCCATCTCACCAGAGTCGTGAAGGCATTGACCTGGTGAGCTGCACACAGGAGATGGCAGAGAAGATCAAGAACAGATGGACGAGCCCAGACGTAAGTAGAGAGAGAGGACTGGAGTTGGCTTGTCTTTTTTATTTGTGACATCTTTTTTTATGCTTTTAATTTGTTTCTGGCATTAGAAAAAGACTAATACTTAATAATGATTTTACACATTCAGTCACATTTACACATACAGTCACAGTTAACATTGAACACATAAACTGCAAACTACAGTATGACACTCAGCTCATGAGAGACAGAACAAAGAGATGGTGAGAACATTGAGAGATAAAGTGTTTTTCATTGTATTATTGCTTTAAATGGGCAAACATTGGGTCTATTTTTATTCATAAGCACCCCTGTAGGCACACACACATCTCGTTGCCATCCCTCTCTGCCCACACAGTTCAGAAGTGTGTGTGTGTGTGTGTGTGTGTGTGTGTGTGTGTGTGTGTGTGTGTGTGTGTGTGTGTTTAATGCTGTAGAAAAGAGTAAAGTTAGCAACAGATCAGGTGAAGGGCATGTACTAACTCCCTAAAGCACAGACTCATTTGATTCAGCTTGTAGCCTATTCAATCAAATCATGACAGCATAATTGTCAGTTCAAAATTAATTAATTTGGGGAGTTTGATTTAATTCATTACTGCCATGAAGTCCACCCCTGCACTGATTATAGCATTTAATTGAATCCACAGTAGAATGTGTCAATCATCAAGGTATGATACTGTTGGAAAACTAGTAGGAAAATAAGGAGGACTGATGCTTATTACAGTTGGACACTGCACCGTTTCGGTTGGGTCTATTTACAGTGTGGAGTTCAGGCCCAGGTTGGGGAGAATAGTCAGAGATCAATAGTTAGTCTACTGTCCTCCTGCACTAGTCTAAGAGATGTGTTTTCTTTCTTCTTCGCTTCATGTGTGGTGACAGTCCAGTGTGATGCATGCTGGGTTATCAGTCAGTCAGGTGTGGAGAGAAAGGGCAGGGTGGTGTTTGTGTGTGTGAGAGAGAGAGGGAGAGGGAGAGAGTAGGAGAGAGAGTGACAGTGAGAGGGCACAAAAGGGCTGGTACAGAGAGAGAGAGAGAGAGAGAGAGAGAGAGAGTGTGTTCTCAGCTGGATGGGGGATATTCTAAGAGGCTAGCGGTGTGCGTGTGTGCGTGCGTGCGTGCGTGCGTGCGTGCGTGTGTGTGCTGGTAAGCGGAGCAAAGAGCTGAGAGCTGTGACTCCAGCGGGTCAGGACAGGAGGAGGACAGGGACACCAGGACCGAGAGTGCTATGCTACAGCCTCACAGTCTAACAGTGGTCAGAGGAAAGACAGGAGGAGAAAAAAGAGAGAATGGAGCACTCTTAAAACAAATGTGTTGAAAACAACACAACTTCCGTTGTTTTTAACACATCTCTGTGTCCAGATAGGGACAACACAGTTTGTGTTTTTTTTCCTTTTTCTATTTGTTACACAATATGTGTTGAAAATAACAACTTACGTTGTTTTTGTCAGAGAGGACAGCATCACTGTCCAACATGGTGTGGACAAAGACAGGGACTAGTGGTAGTCTATGCACTTTTAAAACGAATGTGTTGGAAACAACATAAACTGTGTTGTCCTATCTGGACATAGAGATGTGTTAAAAAAACAATGGAAGTTGTGTTATTTTCAACACATACTGTGTAACAAATAACACAAGCAATGTGTTGGAAACAACACAAATTATGTTGTCCCTATCTGGACATAGTGATGTGTTAAAAAACCACACAAGTTGTGTTATTTTCAGCACATTCGTTTTAAGAGTGTGATAGTGGTGGAGTGGGAGAGGGGGATAGAGAATGGGACTGAGAGAGTGATGATGAGAGATGAAAAGAGGGAGATGGAGGGAGAGAGAGGACAATGGAAAGACAGATACCAGTGGCAGTGCATGACGCTAGTAAAACTGTCAACTGGACAAATTAACTTCCAGTACATCTCTCTGTCCAGAGGATTCTGTTATGAGGTCAGATGGTACCTGAGCTCAGTGCTATGGTTAATGTGTGTGCATGTATGTGTGTGTGTGTGAGTGTGTGTATACGTACGTTTGTACATGTGCATTTGTGTGAGTGTGAGTATGTGTATGTGAGTGTGTGTGGACATTGAGTGTGTGTGTGTATAAGAGAGAGAGTGCATTTGAAGGTGTGCATGGGAATCTGTTTTTGTGTGGGAGTGTGCACTTAAAATGGACGTGCTTGTGTGTGTGTGTGTGTGTGTGTGTGTGTGTGTCTGTGTGTGGTGTGTGTGTGGTGTGTGTGTAGTGGCTGTCAGCAGAAGGACAGTAATGTTAGCGCAAAGCTGTGCATGGCCTTGAATGGTGGGCTAGCTGTATAATGCAGAAAGGTTAATTTGCAGGGCCAGTGGAAGGTAGTACTGTTAATGGATCCTGCTCTCTCTCTCCCTCTCCCTCTCTTTCCCTCTCTCCCTCTCTCTCTTCCTCCCCCTCTCTCTCCCTCCCCCTCTCTCTCTCCCTGAGTCTCAGCCGTAGTGTATTATCATCATGAAATATCCACACTGCCCCTCAGCCTGCCTAGACCTTTTGTCCCCCCTGCCGCGTTCCTCGGGAGAGGTGTAACATGTTCGCAAAATGACTTTTCTTCGCGCTGGCAGGCCGACGTGTCGGGATGCATTATCTGGATTTGTGTCCGCGTCCTCTCCCGACTGCTAAATGTCAGCTGGGGGTTTGATATGCACGCCCCATAGCGCGTCGAGGTGTCAGTGCCTCCAGACGAGAGAGACGGAGGAAGATAGAGACAGAGGGAGAGAAAGAGAGAGAGAAAGACTGGGGAAACAGAGGAAGAGAGTAGGCGGGGTAGGCAGGGCTCATAGGCAGGTGTGTGTGTGTGTGTGTGTGTGTGTTTGGCATGGGGAGGCTGTAGTATTTATCCATGAAAACCTGGTGGACTAATTAAGCACAGCGCCTCAGGTATGGAGGTTTTGCTCTTACACGTCTGCAAACACACATCTGCAAACGCACATCTGCATATCCCACAGAGAATGTCCCGTAGCGTAAAAAAAAACTCAAGTAGAATCATGGAGATTTATACACATTTTATGAATGAGCATATGCATATAATCACCTGGCCAACTCATTGAACCATCTACCTCCTAGCCCCAAAACACTTACGGCTCCCACACACAGCTGCGTTCCGTCAACACATTCCAGTGGGTGTTCCCGACGGTAGCTATGCAAATGACTTGAAGTAAAACCGTAATGTGATTGGTTGGTGCCGTCCGTAGATTGGCTTGATTGGCCGGTGCCGTCTGTCGGTGCAGCAACAGCTGAACTCCTCAACGCGGGCAGCGGGAGAAACGCGACGCGACGGACCCACAATTCAGTTCGGCAACGGATCACGTCCTTTCTCTCTCCCTCTCCCCCTCTCTCTCTCCTCCTCTCTCTCCTCTCTCCCCCTTTCTCCTCTCTCTCTCCTCCTCTCTCTCCTCTCTCCCCCTCTCTCTCCTCTCTCCCCCTCTCTCCTCTCTCTCTCCTCCTCTCTCTCCTCTCTCCCCCTCTCTCTCCTCTCTCCCCCTCTCCTCCTTCCCTCCCGCTCCCTCCTGTCCTTCTCTCCTCCATGCGGAGCGTTTTGTTTTCCTCCTGACCGCTTGAAGCGTTCTTGCGCAGGCCCGGGTGCTTAAAGGCCAGCAGGTAGCCGGCATATTTTATCGCGTCGTATTTTATGCACTGAGTGGCTGTCATGTGCGTGTGCAGGAGCCTCCGTTTGCAGCCTCGCCGGCCTCAGATGAGATGATCAGCCTGCACTAAGAAGCGCTCTGCTACTCAAGCCGTTGTTCTTGGGTTTTATTTATTTTATTTATTTATTTGTTGTTTGTTTCTGAAAGCCCCATAAAAATCTACAAGAACACCAGACACATAAAACCTGTCAACTAGAGGCCAAGAAAAGAAAAAGAAAGCATTGCTTCTCTCTCTCTCTCTCTCTCTCTCTCTCCCTCTCTCTGCCTGTCTTCATCTTTAATTTAATTACTTTATGTATCGTTCCCCTGGAGCGTGCTCAGATAGGCATTCACAGCCAGTAAGGGTTGTTTGACTTGACGCCTGAACTCTGCCAGGGTTCTCTCTCTCCCCATAACACTAGCACAAGAGGAAATTAAAAATGCTGCCTCCCTCTCCTTCTCTTTACATCTCTCTCTCTCTTTCTCTCTCTTTCTCTCTGTCTGTCTCTCACTCTCTTGATTTTTTCCTCTCCTCTCTCTGTCTCATTTTCTCTATTACTCTCTCTGAATTTCTCACTTTCACCCCCCCCCCTCTCTCTCTCCCTCCTTCCCTCCATCTCTCTCTCTCCCTCTCAGTTGATCTGCGGGGTCATTTACAGCCTCTGATTGCTGGCCTCGAGATGCCAATAGCAGAGAGGTAAAATGTGATGCAAATCTCTCTGGAAAAGTGTTCATTTGGAGTTGAGCCACAGTTCCTGTGTGCGTGTGTGTGTGTGTGTGTGTGTGTGTGTGTGTGTGTGTGTGTGTGAGGGGGACAGCCAGTTCAAAGCCATTTGCGCCTAATGTTCCTCTAATGCTCTGCCCCCGCGGCCCGCTCTCTCTGGGCGGGACACTCCGGGCTCTCGCGCCCTCGCTGGGTTGGCACGGCCTGGGCCTCGTTAAAAGCTTGCATGTGTTTAGGGACTGCTCACCGCATGCCCGCGCAGCCAGCCGGCTGAACATGAACAGACTTTTGTACTCCTCGCTTTGATCTGATCTGGAGACCACGTGTGGTTTGTGTGTGCCTGTGTGTTGTGGTTTGTGCTTGTGTGTGTACGAGTGTGTATGGTTTTGTGCTATTTAATGTGCATACTTTGTGTGTGTGTGTGTGTGTGTGTGTGTGTGTGTGTGTGTGTGTGTGTGTGTGTGTGTGTGTTTGAGTGCTTGTTTATATGAGTATTCGTGTGTGTGTGTGTGTGTGTGTGTGTGTTTGTGTGTGTGCGCGCGCTTATGCTTGTTTGTGTGCATACTCGTTTATGTGTGTGTGTGTGTGTGTGTGTGTGTGTGTGTGTGTGTGTGTGTGTGTGTGTGTGTGTGTGTGTGTGTGTGTGTGTGTGTGTGCGTGTGTGTGTGTTTGAGCTCTCCGCGAGCATTCCTCTGTGAATTGGCAGCATCACCTTTTAAATGCCTCCTCTGTTTTCTGCTGCCTTTTTTAGTCTCTGAATGCCAGGGCAAGAGCAAAACCCATGTGCTTTACCCACTTGATTTCCAGCATCCACATAGCCACATCTCTATAACAGTCTTGTGACTGATTAAAAACAGAGCCCTTCCACACAGCACATCCTCCTCCTCCTCTTCCTCCTCCTCCTCTTCCTCCTTCTCCTCCTCCTCCACAGTCCCCTCACCACTTCGCCTCCTGCTGTTAGTAGGCCAGACAGAGCCAGCGGCCCTGGCCATCTAGGTCCAGCAGCCTCGGGCCCTCTTCCGTGCTGCTACTGTAGCGTTACCCCCTAGAGGCCCCCAGGGCACAGACCCTGCACCTGCCTGGGGTAAGATAAGCCCCGGCCAGATGGCTTGTCCACTCTCGGCTGGGCGCTGTACCTAGGTCAGTCGGCGTTGAGTAGAGTGGAGGCCCATTGGCTCTGATGTGACTGGATGGGGGAGAGGAAGTGTGTGTGTCTGAGTGTGTCTGTTTGTATGTTTGTGTGCGTGTGTTTATGTGTGTGTGTGTGTGTGTGTGTGTGTGTGTGTGTGTGTATGTGTGTGTGTGTGTGTGTGTGTGTGTGTGTGTGTGTGTGTGTGTGTGTGTGTGTGTGTGTGCGCGTGCATGTGTGTGTGGATGCTCAGTCTGTAGGTAGATACATTATCAATGCTTTCCAAAGAACAGCAAACACATCTTGTAAAGAAAGGTTTTGCATGCAGTTCTTTACTCAGTTTCAAAGAAAGTACACTTCTGTATAATTTAAATCTGATGCCATCAGTGCCATCAGCACAGCCATTGCATTACATTACATTTTGGCTGACGCATTTTTAACCAAAGCGACTAACAGCATGGTATCAGTTGTAAAGTAATTCTCTCAACAATTTTAGGACAATTTAAAACGGTAGAGTACAGTAAGAATAAGTGCATCAGTGAGTTCTGTTTTTAAACAGTTGAGTGTCAGTTCACGACGGGTGGTAAGTGCTAGGATCAACAACACTTTGGCAGTTGTTTACTGGAACACACTGACACACACAACGAGTATGCACACATTGGCAGTACCAACTGTTCTTCTCTTCCGGTCATTGCACAAAGTCAACCCTATACCAGAAAAGTGGTTGTGATTGGTTCCTGGATTTTTGGTGATTTGGAAGTCAGCTCCAACGGGAGAGTTGCCAGAGGGACTTGTGGAGCAAATTCAGATGCACTGAACAGGTCCCTCTGAGTTCACCCAGACTACCAGGCCACCATAGATGATGACCAAGAGACAAAAAGTAACTTCTTTAATACTCCGTTGTACAATTGTATGCAAAATATTCTCAGCCTCTAATGGTCACTGGGTTGTTTTATCAGCAACCTAATCTCATCAGTCAGTGATACGGCCATTGTGCTCTGATGTGGAAGACTGGGGTTAGAGTGGCACAAGTTATGTCTTTGGTTACTTCTAAAAAAGGACGTTCACCATTTAGTCAAGGAGGATCCCTGTGGCTCCATAGATGCTAATGGGTAATGGCAAGGCGGTGGTAGAAAGGACAGGGGCATATTTTGACCAACTCTTGCCGATTCCAGCGGACCATGAGCATTTTCTCCATTTTCAGCTTTGCCCCAACGACACAACCAGTTTGGGATTTCAAAATATAATGAGCCTTAGACTGTGGACCGTGGCTGTGGAAGAGAGAGAGGGATGTGTGTGGTGTGGACTTGGATGTGTTGTGCTTGTGGATGCTATACTGTGTGTGTGTAGGTAGGTGTGTGTGTGTGTGGGTGGGTGTGTGGGTGGGTGTGTGGGGCGTTGCGTCTGACACTGCACTCTCGAGTCGGCGGCTGTCACAGTCAGTGGTTGCCTGTCGAGGCAGCATACTCAAATGAGTCGTAGCTAAAGAGCTCCTGCAGGGGAAATGGATTAGAAGGGAATTCTGTTAGCGGTGCAACTGGCCTGAAACCTAAACAGATGGCACGCCGTGGTGGGCCGCCTCCATGAGCTCGCTCGCTCGCTCGCTCGCTAGACGCGTCGTGCTGCGTGACGGAGCAGCCATAGGATGGGGGGTCTCATGAGGGTCTTCATTATATCTGCCCGATAGGGGAAAAAATCCAATTAGATGCCACCACAAGAGTCTGCATCGGAGAGATGAGTGTGACAGCTCAAGTCTCGTCCATAGCTCCCTTTTTTTTACTCCCCCTTGCTGTCTCTCTCTCTCTTTCTCTTTCAGTTTTTCTGTGTCCCTCTCTCCCCCCCCTCGCTTCTCGCTCTGTCTCTTGCTCTCTCCTTCCCTTTCTGTCACATTCTTTTTTCCTTCCTCTCTTTGTCACTCCTTCCCCTACCCCCTACCCCCTGCTCTCTCTCTCTCTCTCTTTCTCTCTCTCTCTCTCTCTCTCTCTCTCTTTGTCACTCCTTCCCCTACCCCCTGCTCTCTCTCTCTCTCTCTCTCTCTCTCTCTCTCTCTCTCTCTCTCTCTCTCTCTTTGTCACTCCTTCCCTTACCCCCTGCTCTCTCTCTCTCTCTCTCTCTCTCTCTCTCTCTCTCTCTCTCTCTCTTTGTCACTCCTTCCCCTACCCCCTGCTCTCTCCCTCTCTCTCTTTTTCTCCATCCCTTTCTTTCTCCCGCTCTCCTCCTCTAGCTCTCCCGGTCTGTTACTCTTCTCCACATCCATACATATTCAGAGGCCTATTCTCTCCATCTCCGCTCCGCTGCTGTATAATGCTTATCCCTCAAATCTCCCCCTGCTCTGCTCTCCTGCGCTTTTCTATTCTGAGGATGGAACTTCAGATCGAATCTTTTGGGGTGAACTTGACGTGTTTCTATGACTGCACTCATCTTCCCTCGACTCTGTTTCACTGCATCTCTCTCCTCTTCTTCTTCTTCATCACCATCTTCATCACCATCTTCTTTTTTTTTTCTTTTTCTTCTGTGCCTCATATTTGTCAGACTCTCTCCCTCTCTCTCTCTCTCCCCCCCTCTCTCTCTCCCTCTCTCTCTCTCTCCCAGACTCTCTCCTCCTCCCAAGGGTTTCCATGATTCCCAGGTTTCTCCATTTAGCTTTCACTCAGTGTTCTCAATTCAGACTTTGATTGTCTCTCCTGACCAAACGCACAGCCTGTTGCATTATTCACTTGTTTGTTTTGTGTGATGAAGTTTCCAGACACTGCACACACACACACACACACACACACACACACACACACACACACACACACACACACAGTCACATTCTCTAACTGTCTGTGTGCAGCACATCACTAATGGCTGTTTTTCATCAATTGTTCTTTCTACCTCTCGTTTTTTTTTCTCCTTCTCCACTCATCCTTCTTTCAACCTCCATTCTGTCTTTCTCTCCTTTTGGCCACATCTCCCTCCTTCCTTCCCTCCCTCCACCTCTCTCTCCCTCTCCCTCTCCCTCTCCCTCTCCCTCTCTCTCTCTCTCTCTCCCTCTCTCTCTCTCTCTCTCTCTCTCTCTCTCTCTCTCTCTCTCTCCCTCTCTCCCTCTCTCTCCCTCTCTCTCTCCCTCTCTCTGTCTCTCTCTCTCTCTCTCTCTCTCCCTCAGATGAATAAAGACGAGCTGGAGCTGTACGTTAACCAGCAGTTCGACGAGCTGCACCAGCTGGTGCGACTGGAGGAGAAGCGCACGCTGCACCTGGTGGACCTCAAGGAGGCCTTCCTGACCGCGCAGGCCAGCGAGATGATCGCCGAGATCAGCGTCAACACCGAGCGCCTGCAGGAGGAGGTGGACTGCATCACCCAGCAGCTGGGCGAGCTGGAGCAGGCCGCCGTGGTGCCACCGCAGGCTGGACACGACGATGGACCTCCCGTGGCCGGCGCCGCGGCGGCGGCTGGTCTGAACGGGGCGGACGCTCCAGGTCCCGGGGCTGCGGCGGATGTCGTAGCTGAACGTGAGGCTGAAGCGGCAGCACAAGCGATTGTGGCAGCGATGGCG
>NW_027468565.1:32881596-32884096 GCF_046254945.1 Alosa pseudoharengus | reverse complement strand
GGAAGTTCTCAGACTCTCCTAATAGGAAAGATGACAATTTTTTATCTAAGTCTTTCAGCTTATTGATTTATATTCCACCAATTCACTTCACTATCTCCCAACACACACACACACACACACACACACACACAGGCATACTGTACAAACACTCATGAACACACACACACACACACACACACACACACACACACACACACACACACACTAGAGAGGGAGATATAGAGCCAACCGTTAGCAGGCATTGATCTGGTTTCTCATCTTCCCGTGAGCTCCATTGAGACGAGGTGTCTGAGATCACCAAGCTGCCTTCATTTCAGCCTCAGCAGGATGATCGATCGATAAGGCAAAGGATGCCTTGTGTAACACACACACACACGAGCGCACAGGCACACACACACACACACACACACATTCTCTCTCTCACTCTCTTTCTCACTCCCACCATCTTTGTCATACACATGCAAACACACATACACATACACTCGTAGATGCATCTTTAGGTACAATAGTTACATACGTATTTTATATAAATGATAAATTATAGGCTTTGAGACACCTGTGTATGTACATACACACTAATTCATTTTTCAATATTTCAATCAATTGTCAATAAACAGGCACATACTCTGGAAAGCACACACACACACACACACGCACAGACACACACACACACACACACACACACAAAAACACACACACACACACACACACACACACAAATACATACACACACGCTGGAAATTTTTTCGATATGGCCGTATCAGAAGGGAGAATGAGGGAGTCCTCTAGCCCAGCTACAGTTTCACTGGGAGGGATGGTAGGGTTCCCCTGAGGGGTTGGGGAGACGAGAGAGATGAGAACGAGACGGAGAGAGAAGGAGAGAGGGAGGGATAGAGAGAGAGAGAGAAATGAGACAAGAGATGAGAATGAGTGAGAGAGAGAGAGGGAGGGAAACGAGAGATGAGAGAGAGAGCGAGACAGAGCGAGAGAAATTAGAGACTCCAATCAATAGTCTCGCCCTCCTCTACCAGACGCTTTATCCTTCACAGGGCTCATCTCAGACCAGGATAATTGCTCTCATTCTTTATACAGTGGTGGGGGGGGGGGGGGGGTGGGGCGAGGTCTGGTGGACCTGTCCTTGAGACTGTGAGATGGTGTGTGAGATGGTGTGTGTGTGATTGTGTGTGTGAGTGCGCACGCAGCTGCTTGTGTGTGTTTGTCCTCTGCCTGTGTGTTTGTCTATGGGTGCATATATGTGTATATACTGTATGTATACATATGTATGTATGTAAGTGTGTGGGTATGTAATATGTGTGGGTGTATATGGAAGATTGAGAGAGAGTGTGTGAGTGAGCGAGAGAGTGAGTGAGTGAGTGAGTGAGTGAGTGAGTGAGTGAGTGAGTGAGTGAGTGAGTGAGTGAGTGAGTGAGTGAGTGAGTGAGTGAGTGAGTGAGTGTGTGTGTGTGTGTGTGTGTGTGTGTGTGTGTGTGTGTGTGTGTGTGTGTGTGTGTGTGTGTGTGTGTGTGTGTGTGTGTGTGTGTGTGTACGTGTGTGTGTGTGTGTGCACGCGTCTGTTTTCCTCCAGATGCCTCACAGCATGCCCTATACTTGAGCTCTTAGGGTGGGGGTGTAATGAACTGTCTTGGCCCAGGGGCTTAATTCCAGCTTTAGACAGGGATTGCTGCATCCTCGCCAACTACTGCTCTGGCAGCACATCCACCTGCTCTGGTCCACAGATGAAGAGAAACAGTATGCCAGCATGGTCGAGCTGGTAGCAGTGACGATGACGATGGCGATGATGATGATGATGATGATGATGACAAAGATGTGAGGATGATGACGAGGATGAAGAGGATTAAAAAGAAAAATAAATCAAATGAAAGGGGGATGAAGAGATGAATGTAAAAGAGAAGGAAGCGGGCGGAGGTTAGCTGTGGAGTGGCCAGATACAGCAAGGTCAATGGAAACCGAGAAAGGTTCAGGAGAGCGAGACTAAGAGAAAGTGGGCTTGAAAGAGATAGAGGAGAGAAAAAAAGGGAGTCTGGGGAATAGCTTCAGTTTGGGGGTAAATGAGGAGAAACAGAGAAACAGAGGAGGAGAACAAGTGAAATGAAGCGGGATGGAGGAAGGGAGGAAAGAGCAAGAGAAAGGGAGATAGAGAAAGAGAGAGAGAAAAACACACATGCTATTAAGATACTGTCAGCCAGCTTCTGCCATGCTGACTGGCTGTTCTGAGAGAGAGAGAGAGAGAGAGAGAGAGAAAAGGATAGACAGCTATGGGGGAGAGGGACAGAGGAGAGAGATAAGGCAGGAAAGGAGAGAGAGAGTGAGATGTGGGTTAGAAAGAGAAAGAGAGGGATAGAAGGATGGGTGAGACGGAGAGAAAGAAAGAGAAAGAGATGGATGCTATGGGGGAGGGGGACATGAAGTAGAGCTGAGGCAGGAAAGGAGAGAGAGAGATGAAGGAGAGTGGGCTAAAGAGGGAGGTAAGACGGGGAAG
>NW_027468565.1:32840828-32881396 GCF_046254945.1 Alosa pseudoharengus | reverse complement strand
AGAGAGATGTCTCTAACACGTGTGAGTCCTTTTCCACGGGAGTAGGTGGATACTGACGCCCTGCCAGGAAGAGAAAGCGTGTAAAAGACCTGTAACGAGGGAAGAGAGTTTGCTTCATTAGTTTTCAACCCAACAAGAAAACAAAATTGAAAGCTGTCCTTCAGACGGAGTTTGGCTTGCACAACCTGGCAATGCTAGGGCTCCTAATTGCCATAGCCAGAAAGCACAAGTGCCATCTGTGTGCCTCTGCATGTGTGTGTGTGCGTGTGTGTGTACGGTGAGGTGTGTGTGGTGTGCGGTGATTAGCTCCCTGCCGCTCATGCTGTGCGCACCTTGGCAAAACTGTCATCCCGCACGTCGATCGCCTGGCACCAGTTCTGCCCTGACACCCTGTGTCCCTGCTGCTGACAGTTAGGAGTGATGGCATCAGCCAATCGCACCACCCAGGCTGTCACCTCCTCAGTCAAGCACGACTGGCATCATACCCGCTGCTCAGAGGTGTAATGAGCTCTGTTGCCCGTAAAAACCCTGTGCCATCTAACGCTGTTCTTAGGGCCTTCAGCCGTCCAGGTCATTAGCCCGAGGGGGGGGGGGGGGGGGGGGGCATTGCTCTGGGAGTGCACAACGTAGAAGCTCCACTCCATCCTAAGTTAACATACTCTGAGAAGAACTGCCATTCCATTCCAACAAACGGTCTCCTCAAGTCCATACTCCTGAAGAAATGTGTTGAATGGCTAAAAGATTGTTTGCCTCCTCGGTCCGAGACACTTTGCTTCTCTCACCAATGGCAGAGCCAGCTCTGTCTTCTAAGGAATGCAGTTGAGCTCGTGCACGGAATGTACAGCTAGCTTGAGGACCATAAAGCTGACAATGGCAAAAAGCTGTTTTGGATTAAAATGGCTGACTACACCTTCCAGATAATCTTCTAGCACATGACCCACATAGGATTCTTGAACCCTGCCATTGTGAGTCCATGTCGCCCTGGGCAAAAAAAACATTTGCTAATTATCAGTCACCGTTACCTTTTGCTTTTTGAACGGCCCTGGAAGCCTGTTGTGCTGAAGCCAGGTTGGGAGTGTAAACTGGAACGTCCTGCACTGAAGTGCCAGCTGGAGGAAGACGTGAGAGGCTTTGTTCTGTCAGCACTCATCCACACTTACAGTACCAGCTTCTTACTCCCCCTCAGCTGCAGAAAATAGACACGGAACAGAAGGGAAGTTAAAGTTTTATTTCCAAAGTGATTTCTAATATATTTTTATATATTTATATATTTTTTATATTCACTCTCACATCACTGCCTCGGAGTTTTGATCTATTCTTAGAAGAACAGACAGCGAGAGGCTCTTTGCGCCTCCAGAAGAGTTTGGATCTCTCTCAAGGACGCCGTAAAGAGATGGCCGTGCAAAAGGGGGCAGGAGGGGAAGAGAGAGATTGTGCTGCGAAGCAATATCGTCAAACCCGGGGGAGAGATTTAAACGCTCTTCCGAATTTCTGACTGCTGGAATCAATCCTCCTCCTCGGCCCAGTCATGTTCCCAGCCTTGGCAAAGCACTCGCCTTAGATTGATCAGGCGGCTAGCGCAGAGTAGTGAAGACCATGGTGGCCCCCGCAGCAGACTAGCGCAGAGTAGTGAAGACCATGGTGGCCCGCAGTGGCAGTGAAGATGATGATCTCACCCAGACCATGTCCTCCCCATCTCTTTTTTTTTTTTTTTCTCCCTTTCTCTCTTTCTTTCTCTCTCTCTCTTTCTTTCTCTCTCTCTCTTTCTTTCTCTCTCTCTTTCTCTCTTGGTCTCTCTCCTCAACTGCTGTGACGTCGCGGTGTGACCTCCATAACCTTTTCCCCTGTTCCAGTGCCTGTGCTCGCTCCTCGAAAACACAGCACCACCAACAGCAGCAGCAGCAGCGGCGGCGACGTTTGAGGGCGGGTTTGTTATTCATAAAAATGAGTTATCTCCAAATATGAAAGGGGGTTGTGAGTGCAGCTCGGTGCGGAAGGAAGGAAGCTGCGAGGCTATCCGTCACTTTGATCAGCGGTCGGCCACTGACGGGCCCTTGCCTCGCCGCCCCCCCCCCCCTCCACTGACTCACAGCCACTTTTAGACATTAATTAAAGCTTAATTGCTGACTAATTGGACTTTAATGGCTGCCGAGGAACTGAGAGTGGTTGAGGGAAGGAGGGATAGAGAGAGGGATGGAGGGAGGGAGAGGGATGGAGAGAGGGATGGAGGGAGGGAGAGAGAGAGATAGAAAGTGGGCACGAGGGCGGAAGACGTGCGATAGGCTCAGGACGTAGAGGAGAGAACGAACGAACGAAGCCTAATTGTTTATCGCTGTTTGCATCTTGATGAAAAATGGGCTTAGGGAGAATTACCACCCACGTGACCGGTGTTACAAGAGCCTCACTTCTTCCTTTCTCTCTCTCTCTCTCTCTCTCTCTCTCTCTCTCTATCTCTCTCTCTCTCGATCTCCAAACACACAAGGGTGAGATTGCTTTGTTACTTTATGTTGTGCCTGATTTTAATTTCACACTTTAATTAATACGCCATTCATTACTGGTGCCAACGCAAGCGGCAACTTTCCTCAATTAATTCCTCGATTGCCCCAGCGGCTACAGCGGTTGTAAAAATCACTAAAAGAGCACATGTAAGATTTACGATTCAAGCGTGTTAATGCCGCCATCTGAGTCTCTTTCTGAAGCCGCTTAGAAAGGGGCAAGCTTACATTTTCTTCCATTATTTTTGTGATTTATTTTTTTCTGGTCCTCTAGTGTTATGGTGGCAGGAGCACGTCTCTATGTAGTCTCCCAAATGCAAAGTATTATGTGCAATACGTGCTGAACACATGTGATACACAATCAGACAATTCTATGTTAAATGCTTATGGGTAATAAACTCTGACACACACACACACACACACAGGCAGTGGAATGTGCAGAAGTAAAAGTGTCTCTGTTCCTATGAGTTAGGCATGCTTCATGAGCTCCAATGTCCCACTGTGCAGACCCATCAGTTTGTGTCTACTTTATATATATATTATATATATATATATATATATATATATATATATATATATATATATATATGTGTGTGTGTGTGTGTGTGTGTGTGTGTGTGTGTGTGTGTGTGTTGTGTATATGACTTTATGAGGCGTTAAATCTAACATTACCTGATTCTGCACAACATGAATTGAACTGCTTTAATAGGCCTGTCATTTCCAAGCCCACCCCCACTTCAATACCGCAGCTAACATGCACACACGCACACACGCACACACACACACACACACACACACACACACACACACATATAAAGTAGACATAAGCACACGCACATAAGCACACAATCTCTCACTTTCTATCTCACTCTGTCAGTCTGTCTGTCTCCCTCTCTCTCTCATACCCACACACACACACACAGACACAAACACACACACACACACATAGACACACTCCCTCCTCCTCCTCCTCCGGCTCCCGTCTCTATATCCCTTGGATCAGTGTGTGGCTGTTTCTTGTGTGTTTATTTATTTTTAACTCTGTGTGTGGGCCCTCCTCCGCTCCATGTGCTGTCAGGAGTGGCAGCAGCGCTCGGCGAGCCTCCTCCGTGTGAGATCCGCCTCCTCACGTCTCCTGACGCCTCGACAACCACTCCTCCTCACACCTTTATTACTCTTGTCACTTTCCCTTCCCAGCGTCAGACTTGTGTGTGTGTGTGTGTGCGTGCGTGCATATGTGTGTGTGTGTGTGTGTCAGAGAGTGAATGGATTAACATTTTTCTGTATATGTGTGTGTGTGTGTGCATGTGCGCTTGCGTGCTTGTGTTTGTATTTGCCCCTGTGCTGAATTCATAAGGTCAGGAATGTGCATGTGCTCCTCACTGCTCCGGGATGCGGATGCTTCTGTAGCCTCTTCAAAGCGCAGACATGCGCGTGTGTATCATCGAGAGCGAATGTAGGCTGCGCTCAGAAGAATAGCAACTGTGGTAACAGCTTGGCCGATAAAATATTCAGTGCAGTGTGCCCAAATCAGGAGGCGTCGTCCTGTTCCTTTCCAGAAACTCGGCAACAACATCTAATTAACACCACACCCGGCCTGCTGCCACAGTCTTCACATGGGCTGCACTCCAGCACTGCCACATATCTATTTCCCACAATGCCCCTGTTTCCTCTCCCCTCTCCTCTAAGGCGTTCTTTCTGCTTTCTCCCTTTTCTACCTGTTTTTATTTCTTTTTTATTCCATAATTCCCCACACCTATCCTGTCTTCATTTTTGTATGCTTCTCTCTCTCTCTCGCTCTCTTTTCCTCTCTTCCGCTCTACTTCCTTCAGCAAACCCGCTGAATTTCTCCTCTCTTTTTTTCTGTCTCTAAGCAGCGGCGAAGTCGTCGGACTACAAAGTGTGTGTGGAGATCGCCTTGGGCTTTCAAGTGGAAGCAATGAGCAAGGCCATTTTCCCAGTGACAGGTCCAGAGGGGTTGTCTGGGAGGAAAACTGTGCAAGCCAATCTAGGAACACATGAGGGGGTGGAGACGGGTGAGAGAGAGCAAGAGAGGGATAGCGTGTCAGAGAGAGAGAGAGAGAGATGGAGTGAGAGAGAGGGATGGAGAGAGTGAGAGAGGAATAAAGCGAGACAGAGAGAGGGATAAAGTGAGAGAGAGAGAGAGGGGGATTGAGGAGGAGAGAGAGAAAGCCTTTACAAAAACAGCCTCCAATTAGGTCCCAGTTCCTGCGCATTCAGACATGTCAAATTACCCATCATACCCGCGTTCTCTTTTTTCCCCACTAGAGACGTGCAATTCTCACAGGACTCATATGTGCTTTTGCTACTTCTCCTCTCTCAGTCATTCCCTTTTAATTGCTCTGTCTTTCTCTTTCTGGCTGCCTCTCTATCTGTCTCTCTTCCTCTTCCACTTTTTGTTTCCCTCTCTCTCCCTCTCTCTCTCTCTCTTTCTCCTTCTCTTTCTCCCTCCCTCCCTTCTCCCTCTCTGTCCTCTGCCTTTCTCTCTCTCTCTCTCTCTCCACTCTCCCTCCTCTCTCTCTATCTCTCTCCCACTCTCCTGCCCTCTCTCCTTCTCTCTGTATCTCTGTGTATGTGATGATAGTAGCTGGTCCTGCTGAAGCTACACGTTTGACATCATTAAACAGCAGCAGCAGCAGCGGCGGCGCTGGCAGCTTCAGCAGAGGGCACAGCCTCCTTGAGAGAGCTAGAAAGGGGAGAGGAGAGAGAGGAGAGGAGAGGAGGGAAAGAGGAGGGGGGAAAGGAGGAGAGAAGGGAAGAGGAGAGGAGGAAGAGAGGAGAGAGGGGAGAGGAGGAGAGAAGGGAAGAAGAGGAAGAGAGGAGGGGGGAAGGAGGGGAGAGGAGGAGAGAAAGTGGGGAGAGTGAAGAGGAGAAAGGAGAGAGAGAGAGAGAAGAGAGAGGGGAGAGGAGAGAGAGGAAAGGGAAGAGAGCCAGAGCGGGGAGAGAGAAAGAGTCGTCGTCCTGCAGGCCCCATCCATACCCATTAGGCCCCTCCTGGAGCCCATCGGGGGATGACAACTCCCAAGTGCCCCGTGCAGAGATGATGCCTGTGTTCAACCATCCCGAATAACTGATCTATACCCATCCATCCCTCTTTCAGCCTCATCCGGTGGTGTACATTGGAATAACGTTCTTCCAGTTAATAGACGCACTGTGCTTGAGATGATAACTTACTCTCAAGTGCTTTGTGTACCGACATAATGCCCTCGTTCAGCCATGCTGGAAGTGCTGTGCTGTGGAGTCTATAGATCTGTGTGTGGCGGTGGTGATTACCTTTCAGCTCAGGACAAACACAGCATCAGCCACAGCATCTCTGCATCTGGCGCTCTGCAGTTAGGTCTAGCGTTTGGAGCTCACATATAAGGTCCATGTGTAACCTTGAAGTCAGTTTTAAGAGCAACATGCCTCCTTGTCCACCTGTTATTGGGGGGTGAAACATATGCATTTTAGCCCCCCCCCCCATAGGGTGGAGCCCTGTATACATCACTGGTGTGCCAACCCCCCCCCCCCCCCCCCCACTCTCCTCTCATATAGGCCGGGGAAATGATTGGTGTTCATCATTAATGCATTGAATACATTAGTGTGCGTGAAAGATTCATGAGCGCTAAAAAGCCTTAGTCTCTAAAGCAGCTCAGTCTTCTGACCCACACACACACATTCTCTCTCTCTCACTCTCTCTCTCTCCTCACACACACACACACACACACACACACACACAAAAACACACAAACTTAGAGATTAATTTTGTTCTGCACATGAAAACCTGAGAATGGAAGTAGGGAGATGGAATGTGAGCGAGTGAGAGCAAGTGGGAGAGAGCGGGGGAGAGAGAGAGAGAGAGAGGGAGCGAGAGAGAGAGAGAGAGGGAGCGAGAGAGGGAGAGAGAGAGAGAGAGGGAGCGAGAGAGAGGGAGCGAGAGAGAGAGGGAGCGAGAGAGAGAGAGAGATCCTTCTTTCTCCCCTGTCTCTTTCCATTCATATTCATTTGTTCTCCACTTAAGAGGTCCCAGCTCTGTTAGCTAAAGTAATGTGCTGATGAATAAATCATGCCATTCACATGTGCCCCTGCCAGACCACCAACCCAGTATAAGAATATGGAATATAGATCTGTCAGCACCACCCAACACCTGTCTAACTTCACATGTCCTCGTGTGCTTGTAGTCAGGATATGGACATACTGTAGCACTCAGCATTCATCACAAGCCATGCCTGCGCTGGAAATACTGCACTCACTACTTATCACTCTACACCTCACATTTGTCTCTGTCTGCATTTTGTTTCTATTGCTATTTTGCATCCAGTGCTTTCTTTATACAGCATAAGGTATGCATAGCTTGATGACATGGAACTTCCATGATTTTCTTTTTCAAAAGAAGGAGAGAGAGAGAGAGAGAGAGCATAGTTCATTCACAATCAGTCTTGGTTGCTTTAAGGTTAATTTTCCTGTGAAGTCATGACAGGCTGGTTCCAGATCAGTGCTGGCAGTGAATGAGAGATGAAGGGTTCTCTCACCTAATGAAGCACTTTTGGTGCAGAACACAAAAAGCCAGAGTTAGACTCCAGGGCCCGCAGGCTTCGTCATTACCACAGATGATGAGGCGCCTCGCAGAGCACAGCACATCTGGGGTGTCACCGCCACGCGCTCTCGGTGACGCTGTTGCAGAGTCAATAGCAAACAACACACACAAACACACACACACACCACCACAATGGTGAGTCAGAATGATGTAGTGAATGACGCAAAATGTCTGAATAAATTAGACAAGAACTGTTTATGATACAGAGGCCGTAGTGGCCTGCCTGAGAGAGCTAGAGTGGAAAACAAAGAGATGATGGAGGAGGAGGAGAAAGAGAGAGATAGAGGGAGGAGGAGGGGGAGGAGACAGATAGAGGGAGGAGGAGGAGGAGGAGGAGAGAGATAGATGGAGGAGGAGGGGAGAGATAGAAGGAGGAGGAGGAGAGATAGAGGAGGAGGAGGAGGAGAGATAGAGGAGGAGGAGAGATAGAGGAGGAGGAGGAGGAGGAGGAGAGATAGAGGAGGAGGAGGAGGAGGAGGAGGAGAGATAGATGGAGGAGGAGGGGAGAGATAGATGGAGGAGGAGGAGGAGGAGAGATAGAGGAGGAGGAGGAGGAGGAGGAGAGATAGATGGAGGCTTTACGTCAACTCCCCCGTGGTGGTGGCACACTGGCTCCTGTCAGTCAGCTGGAGGCAGCCACAGCAGCAGTAGCAGCAACGTGAACCCAGGAGGAGGGTTTGAGGCGACGGCCAGCCACGCTGCGTAGCTAGCCTGTCCCCCCGAGACACGGCAAGCCTCGGTTGAAAGTACTTAAAGTGGGAAATGGAAACATCCCTCACAGGCACAGAGCCAAAGGGGGGGGGGGGAGAGAGACAGACAGAGAGAGAGAGAGAGAGATGGATTGAATGAGAAAGGGGGAGATGAAGATAAGGTAATGGAGAGAGTAAAACATGTGTGGGCAGGCAAACTGAGTCATGTAAAGTATATATTGGAAGTCTGGTGTTTTCTCACAGTCAGATGTGGTCATGAAAGCTCTCTGTTTGTTTATCCCCAGGATGCTGGAGCACAGACCAGAGCCCAGGGACCGCAGAGGCTATAGAGACGGTGACTCGGACTCACACAGGGGCGGATATGCACCCTGACAGCCCCTCCCCAACAACAACATACACACACACACACACACACACAGTCTGTTCCTGACACTCCCCCCTCTGCACTATCCCTCCTTCTCTGCACTGGAGTCAGCAGGAGTGACCCCCCCCCCATCCCTGCATTTCTATCACCTGTGCACAGCCTTCTTCCCTGGGATTTAATGACTGGGGGCTGGGCCTTCTGGGTGCCTGTGCCTAGCGGCCTCCAAACCAACTCCCAAAACTCCCATCTGCCAGCCTGGCTTGCCCGACTCGGTGATCCCCACCCCCCTTGGGTGGGGAGCGGTAGCAGAGCGTGAAATGGCATTTTGGGACACACTCCTCTATTGTTTTGTTTTCCTACATTTTTATAATTTGTTTGATAGAGCTATATCACAAAATCATTTATATTGTATAGTCGCTGGTGTGTGTACGTAAATCACATAAGTCGCAGCAGTCATAGTGACAGTATATAGTGCTTACAGCAAAGTGAAATACATGCTCTGCGTTAGCTGTGTCCATAGTCCAATCACACGTCTCCGCTGTCTCCTTCCTTAGTAAAATGCCAAATTTGTGTTCTATATGAGTACCTCTTTGCCAGCCTAAGTGCGATCATCACAATCATCCTTTTAATGATAGAATCTGCTGTAGGAATCATGCAAATGCTGATTGCTCTAATTGCTGCTGGTGTACTGTCAGGCCTTGGGGTTTCAGGCGTGCCTATGCCCTTGGGGTAATGCTATTTTAACGTCTTAATTTCTCCCTACAGGGTCCATGGTTCAGAGCTCTGCTGAGCCTACATCTGTGAATTACTGTGCAATGAACTGGTGAAAATGACTAGAATATCAGTGGAGGCTATGCTGCGTGGAAGTATTATTAGATCCATGCTCATTTAAATACTGCAGAGTTTAAAGTGCTAGAACACACACATACACACACACACACACACACACACACACTGCTCTGTAGTCTTGACTTTGAGGGAGTATGAGGGAATAGTTTTTCCATGTAAGAGTGAGAGGTGCTCTGGGATTTCTGTACTGTCTTCTTTGTCTTCATCTTGGGACTTTTCTTTTCTCATTTCTTGTTTTGAAAGAAACAAACTCTACTGAGAATGACAGCAAGAAAGTGTTTCAATTTCTCAAGTGCTTGAAAGATGCTTTTATTTTCAAACTTTGAATAAAAATGCAGATGAAATGAAACACTGAGATCTCTATATACTGTAAGAAACTTACAGAAAAAGGATGCATGCATACAATATACACGTGAATGTTTTTCATGGGTACCTTTTATCTTCCATTTTTCTTTCAGCTTTGTTTTCTGTTTTCAGGCGTGTATCAAGGTAAAATAGCTTCAATTTGATGTTGTCTTTGCATCATCCAACAACATTCAGTAGGCAAACGTCAGACCTCTTTGCATTCTCTCTCTCTCTCTCTCCCACTCTGTCTCTCTCTCTCTATCCTTCTCTCTCTCTCTCTTTCCTTCCCTTCTTCCCTCTCATTTGTTCTCTCTCCTTGTCCTTGGCCTCCTACAGGAAGTGTGTCTTCACACCTAAGTCCCCCCACCACACACACACACACACACACACACACACACTTGCACAATTTTGGCTGTGCTTGCTGGCTCAGCATTGTCCGATGTAACTGCATTCAGGCGTTGATGGGAGTGAAATTCACTTTGCCAGTGGCGGCGGTCAGAGAGGAAAACGGGGCTTTGAGTCACACACACCCCCCCCCCCCCCCCCCACACACACACACACACACCACACACACACCCCCCCCCCCCCCACACACACACACACACACCTCCCTCCATTACCCACAACCCCGTGTGCTTCCCTTTATAGAAATAATGGAGCTTAATGGCTGCGTTTACTCAGTAGACATTGATTCCTCGCTCAGCAGAAAGACATGGCTGATTGTTACAGCAACCAGAGGCACTCAAGCCTCTTTAGTCGTCCTTTGTACACTAAAATTGATTCTGGCCACAGTTGCGACACAGAGGCAGCATGTGTGTGTGTGTGTGTTTCATTTTTTTAAACGCCATCAAAAGAGAACCCCCACCACCACCACCTCCTGATCCTGTTTTCACACATAATCATTATGCCCTCGTCCAAAACACCTCCATCATCTGTTTCAGGCCATCAGAGGTGCCTACACACCGCAGACCTGACGAGGGACACAACAGTGTCATTTGTCTCTGCAAGAAGGCCCACAGGAAAATAAGAACATAAAAGGTGTTAGATGCTGGGGTCTAAATTTGCCCCATTTTCTCCACACGCGCCATTACTTCAGGTTCTGTAGGCACCGCACGGCCCATCTACCTTCAGATGGAGGCAGAGCCATTAGCCGCCCCTTCCACACCCTACAGGAAGGGTCTGGAGATAATAGGTGAATTTGTGTTGACAAATATTAATTGCTTTGTGTGGTTTGGAATTAAATTGGTTACGTGAGGTGGTTGCTAGTCACAGAACAGCCTTTGTTCTGTTAGGAAAGTAAAAAGAAATGTTAAGCAAATTTGCTTTTCTTGCTCTCATTATAAGTGTGTCTGTGTGTGTGTTTCTTGCTCATTATTACAAGTGTGTGTGTGCGTTTGTCAGTTTGTAGTGTGTATACAGTACAATGTCTGGACTGGGTCTAGCAATGTGTTCAGATACTCTTAAGTCAATGTGTCTGTCTGTGGGTGAGAGGGTCCTTTATGATTGGCTGTATGTTTGTAGGTTATTTACTATCTGTCGGTGGTGTGCATGTAAATAGTTTATTGCCCGTGGCTTCTGTGTATGTAGCCACTTTATGTGTGTGTGTGTGTGTGTGAATGTGAGGTCAGAAATAACGATACACTCCACTGATGGCTTAAAACCTTGGTGTTCAGCATATTCCAGTTCCATCTGCTTGAGGGGTGTGTGTGTGTGTGGTGTGTGTGTGTGTGTGAGAGAGAGAGAGAGAGAGACTGGAACAAATCCCAAGAATTGATTTCTTTTTTATCACAGGTGAGGAAAATGTTCCTGTCTTTATAGGATATTCAGTTTTTCATATATCTTTCACTGCCTCTTTCCTGCCCTCTTCACATACACACAGAAACTCTCTCTCTCTCACACACACACAAACACACACATGCATACACACACTCTGACTAGAATATCTTATTTCTTAGGTGACAAGTTTTTGCCTTCCCCATCATATTTTCCTCTCTTCTCTACGCCTCACACACTCTTCCTTATTTCACACACACACACACACACACACACACATTTTCTCTCTTTACATCTATACTGTATCTCACACACATACAGACACACACATCTATCTTTCCTTTACTGTTAAGCTGCCTCTCCTTTTTCTCTTTCTCTTCTCTATACCTGTTTCTTTCTTACTTTTCCTACTTTCTCTCCATCCTCCCTCACTCTTTCTCTCTGTCTCTCTCACTCTCCCTCTCTCTGTCTCTCTCATTCTCCCATTTGGGATGTAATCAGTGGCATCCGCAGGTACCCAGATGGTATTCTATTGCCCTCTGATCCCCGTGCTGTTGCAAACAAGACAATCAATTATGGATGCTACAACCAGGAACAGTGAGCATCCGACGCCCACACCAGCCGTCTGGACCGAGAGGCCGAACCGACAAACCTCACATACTCTGCAGCCGACCATGACCGGCCAGGGAATTGGACAACGTGCCCTGCCATCGATCACGTTATTCGCCATTCCAGGTCATGTGGGCATCATATCCGAGGCGTGCATTTAGGGGTGACTGTCTGTGACCAATGACTGTAAACCACATGGACGGTATGACATTGTGTATTAGTGTTCTTGTAAAGATAATAAGCCAAAGTTGGTCGGCCATATCTGGACAAATTGGTGCCAGAGCGTGCATAGTACATACTTTATCCTACCACAAGTTAAGCCAAAGTTGGTCAGGCATATTCCTAGAAAAAATTGACTGTAGAATTGACCATATATTATCAAATCTAAAAAAAGTCAAACTTTATTTCTTGCCTGTGGCTTCACCTTTGCTTGAGTGTAAGCTGTCCATCATTTTTTACAGTCATTAGTTGGGATGGGGACGGATGTGCCGAGAGCTCATCAGACTGATGAGTGGTGACCGGGTGGCAGCTCTTAGACCTGACATCCATCTCCCCCTGACATTTTGGCACCATGTGGAGGGTCATCCTTAGCCATGTCCATCTCCTGGTTTCTCTGTCAATCGGCAACCTATCGGAGCAGAGAGGGCTTCGTGTCAGAATGAGATGTGAGATACAGCAGGGGGTCAGCAATTAGAGAGTGTGTGTGTGTGTGGGGGGGGGGGGGGAGAGGTCCCTTCGCCAGAAAGAATTATGCAATTATGTTAAATTGTGCACATTCAAACACTTTGGAGGGATTATTTTAAAACTTATAAGATCCAGATAAGAATTCTGAGAGGGCATATCCCCACCTAGCATCAATGGGCACAACCTCACTGGGGTGTGATGGTTACGGACATGGCCAGTCTTAGCTGTCAGCTGTGCTGCAGATCCCTGAACTGCACTGAGTAGCTAACAACAGAGGATGGGCCCTCATGCACACATTCAACCTGGGTGACATGGGGAAATCAGGGACGGAGAAAAAGTTAGGGAAATCACCAATCTTAGCCACTTCCTTTTGGGACCTGGGAGCTTCTCCGATGATGGGAAGTGTAGCGGTGATGGCCAATCTCTTCCCTGTTACCAACCTGTGAGGCACTGTGGGTAGCTCAGGAGCTTAGGGAGTGTGTAGCCTAGTGCTCAACCTGGATAAGATGCGAGATGGGCGATGGGAGTCACAGTCACAGACACGGCTGATCTCAAAACACCGCGCCAGCCTGCTGGGGCCCATGAGCTGCTCAGAGTGACAGCCTTTGGGAGGCGCGCGGTGGTGGCAGCAGCAGCAGCAGCACTATTAACAGCAGCTGTGAGATGTGGATGATGAATGGTGTGCAGCAGTACCGGGTCAGCAGCAGAGAAGAGAACACATCCCTGGACACTGCAGGGGTGGGAAGCCTGCCTACAGGAAGTAAAAGTCCTACTAGTGTGTGCAGTATTTGTTTCAAGTCATTCACTAAACCAGCTGAGTCTGATTAGCACCACTTTTCAGCCAGGTAGGTGAGGTAATTAGTGAGATCACCTATTTGAAGTGCACAGGTGGCACCATGGTAGTGTTACCTAATACACTTTCTATAGCTGAGATTTCCCATCTCTGCACCCAGGACCTCTGCTACAGCACACAGCTGTACTGTAGGAGTCGAGTGTCGCATGATAAACAGAGTGCACCATTACGCAGGGAACAGCTGCACTGATTTAACAGTTTCTGCACAGAAACTAAAATAGAATTGTACATCATTCCATAGAGAGAGAGAGAGAGAGTGTGTGTGTGTGTGTGTGAGTTGAGTCATGAGTAGTGCTTAGGGTGAATGTTAGGTTGAGTTCAGCCCGCAGCACTATGGCGATGTTAATGAACGTCACTCAGCGAGCTGTGATGTGAGAACACATCACATGTTTGTTTGTTTATTTACTTATTTTTATCTGGCTAACACTCTCAGCTACCTTGTTTTGTTTTTTTATGTCCGACAAGTTACATAGCTGAAACCATGTAATGTGTCTAATAGAGTTTATTAAGATGACCCAATGAGGCCTCAAGACTCTAAATTGTCATAACAAATATTTTTTATTACATTTTCACAATGGAATTCTAATGAAAATTTTGATTGATAACTTTCATATTAAGCAAAGTGAATACATTTTACTAAAGACTGTTGGCTAAAGATTTTCTAAAGACTGCTTCAGAATATCCCTCATTTGGATAATACTCCTGAAGCAACATAGATATCTGTGACATACTACCGTACATTGCTTTTGATTTTGAAAGGATGGCCCACAGGGGAAACCTGTCATATCTTTCCACACATAATTTTTTTTTTAATGTAAACGCTTTCTTCTGTGAGGGAGTGAGTGAGAGACTTTATTCTTTATTTTTCCCTACTATATATATAACTATACAAAATATATTTTTTTATAATAATAATTAAAATTATTATTATTTATTACAATGTTACACAAAATATCTTTAACTTCTTCAAAAAACACTTAGACTTTAGCTAGGCTATACCACAACACCATCAGGAGGTGTCAGCCCCATGACAATCTCATGGTGTGAAGCAGGAGCCAAACTTCAACCTTCTCTCTCCTTCTCGCCGCTCCTCACACTGACTTGACTGGAAAAATAAACAGTCGTAGACGCAATTTTCTGATTCCCCTCTGTGGAGTGCACCACTCTGAAATGCATATTGTTTCTCTAAGCATGTCATGGATGTAGGATGGCTGCGTCATGGGTGTAGGATGGCTGTGATAGTTGTGTCATGGATGTAGGATGGCTATGATAGTTGTGTCATGGATGTAGGATGGCTGTGTCATGGATGTAGGATGGCTGTGTGATGGCTGTGATAGTTGTGTCATGGCTGTGTGATAGTTGTTGCATGGATCTAGGATGGCTGTGTCATGGCTGTGTCATGGATGTAGGATGGCTGTGTGATGGCTGTGTCATTGATGTAGGATGGCTGTGATGGCTGTGTCATTGATGTAGGATGGCTGTGATGGCTGTGTCATGGATGTAGGATGGCTGTGATGGCTGTGTCATGGATGTGTGATGGCTGTGATGGCTGTGTCATGGATGTAGGATGGCTGTGTCATGGCTGTGTCATGGATGTAGGATGGCTGTGATGGCTGTGTCATGGATGTAGGATGGCTGTGATGGCTGTGTCATGGATGTAGGATGGCTGTGATGGCTGTGTCATGGTTGCTGTGATGTGTTGTGGGGGAGGAGGGTGCGAGATGAGAGGGCTTTATTGAGCAAGTGGCCGTTGGCGCCGTCCAGATATAAAAAGGCCTGTTTGCTGAGGTCAGACAGAGGTTGTATCGACTCCAAGGAAATCTACATGAACAAAGTTTGTGTTTGATTGGGTGTCTTAGATCCATACCCTCCAGCTTATCCTCTGAGTGTGTGTGTGTGTGTGTGTGTGTGTGTGTGTGTGTGTGTGTGTATGAATGCATGTGAGGAGAGGCATAAGTGGCATGATGATTGCACAGTGTTGCTCCATCCTAGGGGAGTTGCAGACAGTTGCGGTGTCTCACACTGTCACATGGCCATGTCCTCATCATCCCATAGGGCTCTACCCACACACTTACATACACACACACACACACACACACACACATATATACAATCACACTTGCACTCGCACTCACACACACACACACATACACACACACACACATACACACACATATACATACACACACACACACACACACACAGCGCTGTCAGCCTTCCAGGTCATTTTCACACCCCATAACAACCACACAATAAGGCAGTGGGAGGACAGCAAAAGAGAGGAGAGGAGAGGAGAGGGCAGAAGGGAGAGAGGAGGATGACAATGGAGTGTACACAGGATTACCTTCTTCATACAGGAGGGTGAAAACATCACGTTAGACATATGCAACGATGAGACTCACCTCACCTGACAAAAACTGTGTGATGAACAACAACTCCTGGAACATACTGTAGAGTTTGTCTTTTTTTTCTTTTTTTCAGTCATTGCTTAGTTTATGATTTACATATGATTTACAACATCTTATCTATCTATCTATCTACTGGCTCTTCTGGGGGCACTTCTGGGTCCTCCCCTAACATCATTGCCAGCACAATTGGTGAGGCCGTTGCTAATGGCAACAGCTTCAGAGTGGCATTTCTAATAAGGTGGCTATGTCAGTGTCCCTGTCCATGGAGCAGACAGAGAGTAAGCTTTGTCTCTCTCTTCCTGTTTTTCTCTCTCTTTCTCCCTCTCTCTGCTAGTATTTCTCTCTGCTCCACTGGCTAATGGTAAAAAGTGGCTAAAAATAGGAAAGAGTAAACAAAAACAACACAAGCGTCAAACAGAGAAAAAAAGAAAAGCAGTTTTATGGATGGAAAAAAAATAGCATTAGAAACGTAAAGTGAAAGGGTGGGGAAAGAAACAGAGAGAGCCGCCACGGCAATGAGAGACATTGATAGAATCACCAGAGAGCAAAGGAGAGCTGCTGTTAGGCAGCGGAGAGGAGATGGCTCGGATAACAGGATATTGCCTTTGTCTGGAGAGGGTGGGAGACGGAGCGAGGAGAATCTGCAGTTTGCCATCCTTAATCTGCTCTCTGCTGGATTCCCCGAGCAGCGGGCCTGAGACAGCCACAGGGGCTGCTGTCAGCTGTCAGACGCCATGCTCTGGGCATCCACAGCAGGGATTAAGTGTGGGGGGTTGGGATGTGTGTGTTTGTGTGTTTGTGTGTGTGTTTTGGGGGGGGTGTAGGGGTTAGGAGAGTTGGAAGAGGAAGTGCAGCAGAAGTTGGGGTGAGTGTGAGAGAGAGAAAGAGAGAGAGAGAGAGAGATGAGGAAATATAGGGCTCTGTGTATACACTCTCAGCATTGAAGGCCAGGAGAGAGAGAGAGAGAGAGAGAGAGAGAGAGAGAGAGAGAGGTCCCAGTAATGGATGCCTTGGACAACCAGTTTGGACCAGTGCCACAAGGGTTGGTGTCATACATCATACTGAATGATCTGCAGATAGTGGAGGATGGATGGAGAGGGATGGAGGGATGGATGGTTGGATGGAGGAGGGATAAGAATGGAGAGAAGTGCAGAATTGGGGGAATGACAGAAGTAATAAACCAAAATGTTGAGATGGAAAGACCAAGAGAAACACAGAGAGTGACAGAGATGAGGAAAGATAGGGCTTTGTTTACATGCTCACAGCAATGAAGAGAGAGAAAGAGAGAGAGAGAGAGAGAGAGAGAGAGAGAGAGCGAGGGAGAGAGATAGAGAGAGAGAGAGAGAGAGAGAGAGAAAGAAAGAGCGAGGGTGAGAGATAGAGAGAGAGAGAGAGAGAGAGAGAGAGAAGAAAGAAAGAGCGAGGGAGAGAGATAGAGAGAGAGAGAGAGAGAGAAAGAAAGAGCGAGGGAGAGAGAGAGAGAGAGAGAGAGAGAAAGAAAGAGCGAGGGAGAGAGAGAGAGAGAGAGAGTGAGAGAAAGAGCGAGGGAGAGAGATAGAGAGAGAGAGAGAGAGAGAGAAAGAGAGAGCGAGGGAGAGAGATAGAGAGAGAGAGAGAGAGAGCGAGGGTGAGAGATAGAGAGAGAGATAGAGAGAGAGAGAGAGGGAGAGAGAAAGAGCGAGGGAGAGAGATAGAGAGAGAGACTGGTAGTCAATGCTGTGGATATCCATAGTTTGGCCTGCTGTGCTACTGTCCCTCATTGTTTTGCAGGAAATGAAAAAATCTGATGAAAATCCACTGCTGAAGGCACAGTGATGTGTCACACACCGTTATGTTCAACTGGGCTTGCGTGGGAGGACACACACACACAACACACACAGCCATACACTGCACACAGACAACTGTGCTAGAAGGCTCAAATATCTGTTTATGTTTAGACTGTCCGAACACAGCCCCGAGCGGATGTCAGTCAAAGCCATGAGCGTAACATGGCTCCACATGTCACATGTTGTGTGAGGCCCTCCCTCTCAGCCCCTCTGAGTGAGGTGGCTCTGGAACAAGAAGAGACAAACAAGCTCCCTGATACTTTAACATGCCCACAGCAGCACAGACACACACATACACACACACACACTCACACACACACACACACACACACACACACACACACACACACACACACACACACATAAGTAGGTTGTTGGTGCACAGTATGTAAATATGAACATGTTATAAACATGCCATTGCAGAATGCAAATGTCATATGATCTCGTAAGGCTTTGTAGTAGGTAATGTTCAATGAAATATCACTATGTCGCTATAGGTACACATTTCCTGACATGTTTGTGACACAGTTATGTCAGTCTGAGGGTTCACATGAAGCATTTGAACATATCCGCCCTTAGGTGGGTTAGTGGCATACACACAGCTATGCTGCATACACATCAACACCCATCAAGAGCCAGTGCCATCAATACTGGAGATCATTCTGAGGTCCTCTCTTCTGCCTGATTTTTCAACGATCCCTGGCTGTCAGGCGGTTGCTGAGCAGATGGCAGTAATCTACATGCAAACACATTCAGTCAAGCAAACTAATGAAGAACACAACAGCTCTGGAGACATTAGAAGATTGAATGCGCTTCACTTCATTTAGTGATTTTAATGATATTATTGCGGAAAATCCTGCACTGCAATTCAACACTTACTCTATACAATATTTTTCTTATAGCCAAGAAATATGTCTGTTGAAAAAAAATGAAGAAAACATGAAGTGTCATCTTGTATGGCACCCGAAAAACACACTCTCTCACACACACACACTGCTGCTAAAAAAATAAGTGGCTCTAACTTTAACCCTCCACCCTCTCCCCAAATCAGGCAGGGCTGCTGTAGATTTATGATGTATGGTTTGCCATGAAAGAAGTGATAATAAAACGCCCTTTGGATTAAACGAGTTCCCAGCCTTGTTAATTGCTCCTGTAATGAAAGGTCATTCTGGGCTTGTGTCTGCGCATCAGCGCCTGCGGTGATCATCTTAATGAGACTTCATGAGACACCCTCCTCGGCTCGGCTCTGCTCCTCTCTCTAACGCTGGTGACATTTATAGGGGCCCACAGGCAGGCTGGCCGGACGATCAGGTGTTATGTCTTAAAGGCATAACAGGCCTATCAAATAATCATCTTAATAATCATCACTCCTCCTCGAACATTCCTTAACCTGATGTGGCTCACACACACTCACACTACACGCACACATACACACACATACACACTACACACACACACACACACACACACACACACACACACTTCCTCCCTTCACAGCATGCCATGAGGCAGTGGCCTCTCCTTCGAGGATTAGGGGGACGATCAAAGCTGTGTGCTCATTTCACGCTCGCATTTTCTCCCCCTAGTCCGCCATCCACCACCAACACCAATACCTACCCTCCACTCCACTTGCACTTGTGTGTCTGTGTGTGTGTGTGTGTGTGTGTGTGTGTGTGTGTGTGTGTGTGTGTGTGTGTGTGTGTGTGTGTGTGTGTGTGTGCATTGCAGAGGAAAACCCCCACTGGTCAAAGCTCTGCAACGCCAGCCAGCAGAACAGCGCTCAAGGCTCTGTAACGGAATGTGGAAATATTTAAGTACAAGTGCCTGAAGAGAGAAACGGAGAGAGACATGAAGAGAGAGTGACTGAAAGAGGGAGTGATTGAGAGGAGCAGAAGAGATGACATTGCTACTTTGCTGCATGCTTCCCTTTCTTCATGTTGACACATGTGTCAGACACTAGCACCCCCATTCATATTCATCTGAGCTTAATAAGCACAGGCTGCAAGCTGAACAAAAGCCAGCAGGAGGAGATGGGAGGGTCACATGGGAGGGATGGAGTGAAGGGAGGGAGGCCAATGAAGGAGAGAGGGAGGAGAGGCTTTTTGTTCACATATTGTTCTCTGTGCAACACCCAGATCTGCCTCTCTCAGACAGCTTTCTCTTCTCTCTGGAGCCATGGGGCCCAGGAACTGAGGAGTAACGAGCTGGTAATTCCTCTCGGTGTGATCAAAGGCCTTCTCTCCAAATGAGGCCTTTATCCGCCCGGGCCAACGCCCCCCTCCCCAGCTTTCGGCCCATTCCATTAGAAGTCAAGCATACCCGCCATCCCCACGGCGACACAGCCCATTATTTCAGGCCCTGGGGGATCTCCGGTGAAAACATTTGACCGTTGCCCCAACTCCCCACCTCTGACCATCCCCCAACCAACCCCCTCCCCCGCCCCCCTTTTACCACAACCACCCTCCTTCACACACACACACACACACACACACTTTTACCACATCCGCCCCCCCCCCTTACACAAACACACACATACACACACACACACACACACCCTGCTGTCTTCCTCTTCATCATCTACCTAAAATCATGAGAAACTGTTTCCCCTTTTGCCTTTGTTTTTGCTTACTAATTATTCTTTATTTTTAAATTATTCTACATTGTGTTTTATGTTTTCTTTTTATTATGATCTTTTCCTTTTAACTATTCTTTGACTATATTGCCTTTCTATGCTTTTATTTGTTATTATTGTTTGGTTTTGTTTATGTAAAGCACATTGAATGACCTCTGTGTATGAAATGCGCTATATAAATAAACTTGACTTGACTTGACTTGACTTACTGTAACCTCCTCGCCTCCCAAGACCAGGATGGGTCGTTTTTAGACCCACTGCTCCCTCTGAAGGCTGGCACAGGTCAAGGATGCTCGACTCCTTCAAGGATGAGCCTGTTTAACAGGAGCACGTTCCCCAGGGCCTGCATCAATGGGATGGAGAGTGCTGCCTGCCACGGCTGCTGCTGCTGCTGGATCCTGAGAGAGCTGCATAGGCAAACAGATTGGGGAAATGAGTGCTCTATATGAGCTCATAAAAACACACCTGCGGCAGTGAGCACCACACTAAAACAGCCTTTGGGATATGGGTGGATAGGTGTGTGTGTGTGTGTGTGTGTGTGTGTGTGTGCTTTTGTGTGTGTGTGTGTGTGTGTGTGTGTGTGCATGCCTCAGAGGCAAAGACAAAAACATGATTAACAAATAGATGGATAGCAAGGAGTAGGAGTGTAGTGGAGTGAACGGGAGCAGCTGAACTGTTGGTGATAAAGCATGGTAGCATGCTAGGTAGTCCAATAGCTGGTGATAAAGTTAGCATGGTAGCATGCTAGGTAGTCCAACTGCTGGTGATAAAGGTAGCATGGTAGCATGCTAGGTGATCCAATCGCTGGCCCCCCACCTCTTGTCCCTGTGTCCTTGAGGAGACGAGTCTAAATCCGATGCCACTGTCTGATTTAGTTATTTATGAGGTGGTGTGGGCAGCAGTGCAGAATGCCCCGCCTGACAGATATGGGGAAAGAATCAAGGCTTTCCCCTCTGTATATTTCAGTCCTCCTCAGTTAATTAAACTCTTGTCCTTGATCAACATAAATTATTGATGAATGGTAGATCTGTGATGAAATGAACGAGGAGGAGGGCATGTGTGTGTGTGTGTGTGTGTGTGTGTGTGTGTGTGTGTGTGTGGGCGGCCCCATTGGGGCATGTAGTAAATATGAGAGGAGAAGAGGAGGAGGAGGGAGCACAGATCAGGCGACGAACATGGAGGAACATTTCCACACATCTGAGCAGCACTTCACGCAGCAAACATTCTCTCCAAAGGCCTGAGATCTACAAAATGGAGGCTGACGCATCCAGCACTAGGGACTTTCATGTGTGAAACATAATTTGAGACTGCAATTTGAGCCATAAATTTCACGACTGACTGAAACTACACACAGCTCAGTGCCCTTTTAACAAGGAAGGCCCAATAGCTACAAGCTGTAATGCTCATTTCTTACCCGTGTGAACCTGCCCAAGAAAATCGATCTGGAGGGAAAGTAATAGCCGTGTGGTAAAGAGGAATGAGGGCACAAGGTGTGATTCAGAAACAGATATATTTCATCCGAATAAAACAGCGCTTCAGTGGTTGGTAGCAGTGGCAAATATTTCATCAATGCATCATCTTTAAAGGCCCAGTATGTGTTTCTAACCCAATACAATTTTTTGACGAATTTTACACATTTCTCTATGGTTCTATAGCTGTACAGTCTTTGGAGCCCCAAGCACGAGTTTGGGGAACCATGGGAGACAACCGGTGTGCCATCTGTCCACTTTCTCCTTCACTCCTGATCCCTCTGCCACCTCCGTCCCTCTCTCTCTCTCTCTCTCTCTCTCTCTCTCTCTCTCTCTCATCCATCAGGTTGGAAGAGAGAGACTCGCACACACACCCTCCCCTGCCCTCATTAAGTCATTGATGCCTATCTGGTGTCTTAGAGAGAGCATCTGGCTGCACGTCTGTCATGCTAACTACCTTTGTCGGTACAGACAGGGAGAGACAGAAGAGGAAGAGGGATATGTTTAGGATAAATGATTATTAGCTAATTATGAAAAGCATGAAGGGAAGGTTGAGAATTTGGCTGTGAGACACGGTGTGTGTGTGTGTAGTGGCATTGTGTTGTACAGAGTAGGTGTAGTGTGTGTGTGTGTGTGTGTGTTGTGTGTTTATGTGTGTGTGTGTGTGTGTGTGTGTGTGTGTGTGTGTGTGTGTGTGTGTACAGAGTAGGTATAGTGTAGTGTGTGTTTGTGTTTATGTTATTATTTATATTTTATTCTGCTCTGGATATTTGGCATCAAAGACTCTACATTTGTGTCCAATGAGCCACAATGTTGGTACATGATGGTAATATTGTGTCCTACATTCTGTCCATATCTACAGAGAGATAGAGAAAGAGAGAGAGAGAGAGAGAGAGAGAGAGAGGGGGGGGGGGACAGGAGACTGAGAAGAAACTCTCTCACACACATACTGTACACACACACACACGCACAACAATGTCCTTCACAGGACACCACACGTGGGCTTTATTAAGAGTGCCGGGAGGGTGAGGGGACACATGCCAGACTTGCATGGCTCCACTAGCCTCTGAGACCGCAGCATGTGACATGACAAGGACTCGTCATCCTCCAGTCCCAACTGCTGTAATTTACACAGTCCTGCTGTGGACCACTCGGCTAGTTTATGGAGGCACTCTGATGAAAGTGAGCTATAACTCATAAGGCATTCACTTCCATCAGAGAAGCCAGAAATGCCAAGGCTACATCAACATCATAGATAAGCTTCTGCTCTCAAACACACACACACAAACACACACACACACACACACACACACACAAACACACACACACACAAACACACACACACACAAACACACACACACACACACACACACACACACACACACACAAACCTCTTTTTTGTCTGTCTGTCCTTTTTCACCTTCAAATACCCCACCTCCCCTGTTCCTCTTCCTGCACGTGGGGCAGGGGTAGAGTGGGGGGGGCTGGTGCAATTAGAGGTCATCCCAGGTTTGTGACCTTGTTGCCCATCTCCACCCCACACTTACTGCCCATATCGCCACCCCACAAAAGCCACTAATTAGGCTTCCGCCATGATTAAGTCAATAACAGCTTTCAGATTAGACTTTAATGTGCTGTAATGAGGGCATTCGTCGGCCAGTGGTCACATTAAGAGCGTTTGTCATCCACGAAAAGGCTAATTAGGTCCTACAGGCCTTCTGTTTGTAGATAGTCCGAGCTAATTGATGGGCGCGGATTCTGTGCCTGTCAATGCATGGCTGCAAACGACAATGCACACAAGCTGTACTGAGTTAGAAGCCTGATGGCAGATGACTCCATAGCGCTTCACGCTTCCAGCCTCCTCAGTATGCTCCAGTCAAGAGCAGGCAGCTAGTTAGAGGCTAACACTTTCATAGCAGATTTTGAAGTGTGTGTGTGTGTGTGTGTGTGTGTGCGTGTGCATATCGAGCCCAGATTTTGGTTTAGCTGTTTGATATAAGGGGATCAGTGTAGGCGAGCTAGTAAAGTTACGTTAACTTAAGCTAACTCAGCTTAATAGCCGATGATGGGTCAAGTTGATGGAAATGTTCAAATTGCAATGTGATGGACATAGGATGAATGATGTAGGCATCCTAAAATGCAGGTTCACTGTCTTAACGAGATCTGTTTTGGTCTGCACTCATTTAAGCTTAAAGTGCCACACTGAGGTTGATTTTGCACATTTCTGGAGTGGAAATGGAAATGGTCATGTTGTTTTATAAGCAGACCCTCTTTAAAGGGGAACTATGCAGTTTTTTAGCTTAATACCTTAACTTAACAGCTTCAGGGTCATTGGAATGGTTATACTTCCGGGTGGCTTCCCCCTAGCATCTGTGACCGGAAAAACCAGCCTTGCAGCTTTGGTCCGGCGAGCTGCTGGCCTCAGAATCTGAAGTGGAAAGTGGAAAGTCTCGCAGTCTCGCGATGTAACGGATTGCTCTACGGCCCCACACACATACATGCCAGGCGCCGGCTAATAGAACAAGTTTGAAGAACGATGCTGCTGTTTGCAACACAGCCCCAACCCCCCCCCCAAAGTGCAAAATGTTGTATGCCTATTATCAGACCTCCCAGCACTAAACAGCCTGCACAACAACTTGTAAAATCACCAATAAACCGTTGTTTGCTAGGTCACTTGGTTTAATTTTCTCTCTATATTCTTTCTCATCATCATCATCATCAGCAATCACTTGGGACGAGTATGACTGTCGTCTCCGTAGTCTACTTGTGGGTCTTCAGATGGCTGTCACATATTTTGGTGCAGTGTGGGCACGGGTGGAGTTTTTCTTTTCTGTTTTTCCTTGTGGTGCTGACATTTTGTCTCTGTGACACAGCAGAGTTCCATTTGATGATGTGCAGCTCCTTCCTGCACAGATTCCTTCCATCGGTGCCTGTCTAAACCAATGTGCTCCCAGTTTCCTGGTATGATGTTGAATTTCTGACTGTGTTTGATATTGTCCTTGAAACTTTTCTTTTGCCACCAGGGGTTCGCTGACCTTCCCTGTGAGTGCAGGATCTGAATGATTTGTGCAATGGTGCAGACTCAACCTGCAGACTCAATCTGCAATTGAATGCAACAAAGACCAAGGAGATGGTGGTGGATTTCAGAAGATCTAAGCTACCTATGTTGCCAGTCTCCATTGAAGGGGTCAATGTGGAGGTAGTCAGCACTATAAGTACCTAGGGATACACATGGACAATAAACTGGACTGGTCAGCCAACACAGATGCACTGTATCGGAAAGGGCAGAGTCGGCATTACTTCCTGAGGAGGCTGCGGTCATTCATTGTCTGCAGTAAGCTCCTCTGGATGTTTTACCAGTCTGTCATTGCCAGTGTCCTCTTTTATGCTGTGGTGTGCTGGGGAGGCAGCATTAAGAAGAGGGACGCTGGGTGACTGAACAGGTTGATAAGGAAAGCTGGCTTTGTTGTTGGAATTGAGCTGGAGTCACTCACAACAACTGCAGAGAAACGGACCATGAGCAGGATGCTGGCGACCATGGACAATGACCGCCACACAGCATGCTCAATAAACAGAGGAGCATGTTCAGTGGCAGACTTCTGTCATTGCCATGTTCAACAGACAGGTTGAGGAGGTCCTTGGTCCCCAGGGCCATCGAACTCTTCAATGTCACACAAAATGGGAGGGGAGAAATTGACTTTTCAGCATGAGCCTGTCTCTCTCAGCCCCTACCATCATATCACTTTGTCTGCTGTTCATCTGACTATTTTACAGGCTATATTAACCCTTCTGTACCTCCACTCCAGAAACATTGTGAACACCTTCTGTACCTCCACAATTGCCTTAATATTGTTTTCTGGTCGTTTTTTAAGTTATTGCACTGTCAATATCCTCAACAACAGATGTGATGGCGAAATCTAAATGTCTACCTTCTAGCAACGGCGTTTTTGTTAGAATGAAATGAAACACTTTGAATGAAACACTTTGTAATTAAACATAATTTACCAAGACATTGTACGATACTGGAACCTAATATATTGTCACTACATCTATCCTCTGTCAACCACAGTTTTCAGCTACAAGGAGTTCTTATGGCCTGAACCGCTCTGGTTCAGTCATAGTTGCTCCATTACAGAACAAGTCCAGACCGAACTTCCCGACCTTAAATGTTGTGGGCGGGGCTAAGTTCGGCTGGCATCCAGGCTACATTATTAGTGCTTATAGCGCCTTCATGCCATTCATAAGCTCGGAGGACCCGACTTTAAAAATCCCGACCTCCGAAAAAAGAGTGTTCATGAGATCAGCTCGGAAAACAAATACAGGAAATGCATAAATATTAAAACTGCTTGCTATGGTTTAGCAAGCGGAAAATGTCTCAGGTGAGTGTTTCTATCTGTAGTGTTAATTTAGTGATAAATTACCTTGCCTATTTGTAATGAGAGTGAAATTTGCCTCGTGTAGCAAGGGAGGTCGCCTCATTTGGAGAATATGATAGTGACGTCAAGTCGGATACCTCGGGGCACAAGACTTCCGCACAAGTCTCCGAGCAAAAAATCCAGCCCGACTTTGCGTTGAAGTTATTTTTTCTCTATCGGAGGTCGGAATTTCTGAATATCCTATGTGGCATTATTTCTTAGAACTTAAACAGGTGAACGTGATTGAAATGTAACAATTTTTGAACTTTGTAAATAGCAGGTGCAGAAAGACAACATTCCCGCACACGGACACCTACACTCAGACACGCACACATACAGGCACACAGACACCTACACTCACAGACGCACAGACACTCACAGAGACGCATAGACACACACACAGACACACACACAGCAGGCCCAGTTAGGAGGAGGACACAGTTCCTACATAGCACCTTATTACACTTGGGTCCAGTAGACCGTGTGTGGGGGGGGGGGGGGGGGGTGTACCATGTGCAGTCATTGAAATTAAGTTATTTTTTATGTTCTTCACAGAAAATTAGCCAATGCCAATGAGTTTGAGTTAAAATAAATAATAAATAGCATATTTTTGTTCTTGTAGCAAACATTGAAAACGGGTCCCCCAGACCCAAACACCTTACAAGGATTAATATACAAGTGTGATACGGCCAAAAAAACGGGAGCTACTTAGGTATGCAAATAATATATGGTTAATACACGGTTATTACAACATATACGATTTATACACGCATGACAATGGGAAATTCAACCAAGCAGTGGAATAAAATAACAACCAAACTTATTGCACTGTTCAATCCCTGCACTGTTCTTGGCACTACCACCATTGCACACACTCATCTTATCATGGTCAATGCATCATATACCGGTAGTCAGTCCATACCAGACCTTTGTAATCACTTCACATGCTATTTCATTTTTACATTTTTGTGAGTTTGGATAGTATCCATGTTTGTATAATCTTATTTCTGTAAAGGTAAAATTATATTTTTCAAGTTAAATCACTCACTGGGTATAAGGATTTTACTAAGCCAACTAGGCTACGCATATTATACTTTCATATATATATATATATATATATATATATATATATATATAATTAGCCTAATTATAGGCTAATATATTATAAGGAAAGTAGGCCTACACCTTAACCCGTGGAAGTTATAGAGCGACATAGCGCTTCATTCTTCTATGCTTAGCACTCGCCTCTCTCATCTTGTTCCCGGGCGAGTCTCCGCCTCTCCAGAATAAGTGCGAACCCGACACCCGACTCAACTCAAGTACCCCTCCATCGCCGACCACCTCTGCCCCTCCCTCGGTCCACGATGCGTAGGCTGTCCCACAGCGTGAGAGCCCACCTCTCCATGCAACTAGGCTAACTTCAAAACTTTGCCTGGAGTAAAACTACAGAGGGAAAATACGTAGGCTATGTATTACACCAAGTGGTGAAAAGAGGGGGGAAAGGTTTTTTTTTTTATCGCCCCGATTGTTGCCACACAGCGGGGTGATTTAAGGGCAGGCCGAAAAAAAGACTGTAGGATGTGGATCTGGTATCTCTTACTTGGTTCGGGATCGGGCACAGGCTCGGTTGGTAAGTCATCTGAATGTTTTGAACTCTCATGCTTGTGTTATTACCACCGACGGCGCCGCCGCAGTTAAACTGTAACTAAGTCTGTGTAGCCTTCGTGTTCTCATTCTTTTGTAACTGTTGCAATTCCCTTATGAGTGGTTTCCTTCCGAGAGTGCTAAAACAAGACCAGCCGACACATTTTCTTTTCGAACTTCAAAGATAAGGGAAGTGTGACGTCGTGATGCACATTTTCTTTTCCCCCTCCAATCTCAGCAATGTCGCCTCGAAATTCCCTGCAGCAGTTCGCTCACTCAGAAATACGTGGAGGTTGTGAACGCGAAGATCAGATGACTCGAGTAACGGTTTGGCTTCATCAACGAAATTAACGTGTGCTGTAGTTTGTAGCGTAAGGAAAACATCGTGGACCGAAAGGTTGAGGAGGGGGGAGTCGGTGAAGGCTATTCGTAGCCGGGGTAGTTGTCAAGACACAGCGGTGACAAGTCAATCTGCCCCCCTGCTCCGCTGGCCGAATGGGGCCCGAAGCGAGAGAGTCTAATGTTACTTCGTTTGAAAAGTAGGCTATTTATTGAAGGTTAATGTAACGTTTTAACGGATTAGGCCTACATTGTGCCTATCGTGCAGACAGTTAGCCTACAGTATGTCAAAATGGAATGGACAGGTAGGCTATTGCTGAACCCGAAGGAACACTTTCATGAAAGTTTTGACACATTTCCCTGAGTTTTTTTGTTGTTGTTTCTAATGAATGCTACAGTTCTAAGGAATATAAGTATTAGAGACTAGAGTTATGGGATGTCCAAATGTCAAGTTGCCGGTTATTACTGCTCCAAGTCCAGCATCATTTCAGGCTTAGCCTATGCATAGGTCAGTCATGTAGGCCTACACACCTGGCCTGCATTAATCCCTTAGAAGACAAGTGGCCTCTAGGTTGAACTTTCCTGATTTCACCACAGTGTCAGTGTTCTAAAAAACAGCTGTTCTAAATTGTAGTTGTGGCATTACAATATAGCCCAAAGCTAAGCCGAAAGACACAAAAAGATAGCCTACTGTTGTCACATGTCACAAACTACAGTAGTAGGTGAGTCAGTTACATAGCCTAGTCCCCTATATTATATAAGGATGGCAGGAACTCAGCCAAACAGACACATGATTTGTCTGACATTACAGTGTCCCAAGTGGAGAATCAGACTCTATGCACGGCTATAAGCAAGAATTAAAGATTCTGAGATGCAGGCTACAGGGCCTATCACATAACTCAGATGGCTTTTTCCAAATGTACTTTATGTGTTTTGTGTAATGGACTAAAATGCTACCCCAATGACACTCTTCAATCTTAAGTGCTGGTCTTTCCATAACTTGAGATGACAGGTTGGATCTCTTTAAGCGTCTCAGAATGCATGTTACATGTCCATCATTGATAGGCCTACATCTTTCACCTTTACGCGTAATATTATACAACATCATAAACTGCATTGCGTTGTATAGACACATACATTGACTCCCTGGTAGTCACAATCAGGATTTACTAAAAGTAGCACACACTGTAATTTACCAATGAAGTGGCAGCAGAACGCCCTGTTTTCGCCGATGGAGGTTTGTAAAAGAAGGCAGATGAAGGATATCACTCCAGTGGGAATCACAGGACATCAGACACCACAGACCATGTGGAGATGGACAGTATTGTAGACGATAAGAAGTGACAGGGAGTAGGCAGAATAGCATAGGGCGGATAGATTAAAAATTACATGCCGTGCGGTATAAGCAGGTTAAAGGAAGGTGTAAACAAAAACAAATAGACTGCACCAGACAGTGTTGATTCTGTAATACTTTGGACTTGGGTGGAGCCAGACAGAGAAAGCCGCAGGTTCCGTCGGCCTTAATAAGAACACATTTCTGAGAGAGTTCTCCGAGTGGGCTGGAGCATGCGGCTCCATTGGCAAACTCATCTCTGCTTGACTCTCCTCCCTGCCCACACCCCACCACCACCATCCCCCCACCACCCCCCATCTCAATAAAACAAAACAATGCACGCTGTTGCATAATGCCTCCAAAAATCAGAGGCAGATCCACTTTGATATTCTCTGAAGAACAGGATCCTCACTCACTGTAGTGTACTACATAACTCATGGTGCCAGTGGGTCTGAAAAGATGCACCATGGCTCTTGCCAAACTATGTTGTTGTTGAGTAAGATTTTGAGACCATCTGAAGATGAAACCACTGGAAAAACAATATGACTTAAAAAAACACCTAATTGGAATGCATTGAGTGCATGGGGATATATTGAGCCATGGGAAACTGTTTTTAAACAGCAGATGCTAAATGCTTAACTTTTAACTAAACGTTAAGGCCAAACCATGGAAAGTGACACTGGAACACTGATTAGTAGAGATGTTTGTTTAAGTGTCAGATCATGTTAAGCAGTATTGGTGGTCTTAGACCTGGAGACTGGTGTGTGTGTGTGTGTGTGTGTTTTTATACTATTATCTGAGAAGAAGCTCACCAAACCCTCCGTCCTAATGAGTGTCTCCTGTCCTGCCGAGATCATTTGAGACCCATCGAGCACTCGCTCGGCATTGCTCAGAAGTCTGTCCAAAGGGGACAGGCCAGACGTCTCGCTCTTTAACTGAGGCCAGAGGAGATGGTTAAAGAGAAGGACTGAGCGAGTCGTCCCTCAGGTACCCTTAGATGCCAGGGTAGCCGTCATGGAGTCTCTCTCATCTCATCTCCAGCAGCTTCTTCCTCCGGTCAAACTGGTGTGCTTCAGATGTATATTTAAGGCAGGGAATTGTGCAAGCATGCTCAGTGTGAGGGAAAACAGAAGGGCGCAGAGAGCAAAGAGGACTTAAGAAAGATTTCTGTTTGCTCATTGATTCGGAATCGATCCCGGCTGCCAAGAGATGCAAGCGTGCAGATCTTTGATGACTGAAACCATGTGGCTTCAGAACCTTCAGAACACTCTCATATTGACTAGAGCACAGCATGCACTTACTGAGTGCACATTACATACACAAGCACACACACGCACACACACACACACAAACACACACACACACACACACACACACACACTCTCACTGATGCGCATACACACAATACAGTCACACACGCACACACTGACGCACATGCGCAAACACATACACACACACACACTCACTCACTGACGCACATACACACAACACATAAACTCACGCACATACACAAGCACATACACACACACACACACAGACAGACACACACACACACATATACTTACTCTGCACATACATACACAAACACACACATTCTTTTAAACCATGCAAAATATAATGCTTCTAAGACCAAATTGTTCCTAAATGTAGTTGTTTTGTTTTTCAATTCTCCCTGACAATTCTCTAATTCTCCCTGACATAGAGAGCTGATGGCGTTGTTGCTAGCAGTGCATTCATGTACAGTATCTGCTGCTGTGCTGTGATAAAAAAGGAAGCTTTCGGCATTGGCTGCAGTGCTGTGCATGGTAAGCCGAGGCAAAAGGGAAAAAAAAAAACATCTGCAGGGACTTACCCAGAGTTGACCGAACAGCATTGCCATGTCTAAACGCTGAACTTTGACCTGTCTAGAGGCAGGGGCAGGGGTTGGGGTTGGGACTCCTAACGGCATTTAGCCCAACAAATGCCGTACCACCCGCAGCCAAACACACTGCGCCTCACGTCAGGTTCAGAGTGACAAGTATGAAAACAGTCTCTCTCTCTCTCTCTCTCTCTCTCTCTCTCTCTCTCTCTCTCTCTCTCTCTCTTTCTCTATCCCCCCCTCTCTCTTTCTCTCTCTCTCTCTATCTCTCTATCCCCCCTCTCTCTCTGTCTCTCTCTATCCCCCCTCTCTCTTTCTCGCTCTCTCTCTCTCTTTCTCTATCCCCCCTCTCTCTTTCTCTCTCTCTCTCTCTCTCTCTCTCTCTCTCACGCTGAGCTCTGCTTGAGCCCTATGTGTGCATTTTGGAGGTCATTTGTATTTGTCAGTTTAGCCCTTTTGAAGTTGCTATATGTGGAGACGCTTGGCTGTTCAGTTGATGGACTGAGTTTTTTTTTCATTACCTTGTAGCTGCATAATTGAATTTGTATTCAATGAGTGTCATTAATCAAAAGCCAAAGAGATTTATTTATGCAAGACAACACAGAAGAAACACATCACTGTTGGCCACTCGAGCTGTATTAATATCAAAACTGGCCATGAGCCAAGAATTTCGCGCTTTGGTGCTTCTCTAATATATGTGCATTCCATCCGACATGCAATTCCCTCCAGACCAGCTCATCTCCCCCCAAAAATATGAGTTTGCTTGCAAGCGGTCTCGCATCAAAATATAGCTCAGGTCAACTAGTTAATGAAGGTCTTCCCATCAGAGTTGGCTTTCTGGACAGCACAACACAACACACACACACACACACACACACACACAACACACACACACACACAACACACACACACACAACACAGCACACACACACACAACACACACACACACACACACTGTAGTGGAGAGGGGGCACTTCAGAGCAGGGTTTTTTGGATTGCGACACAGGTTTTTGTTTTAGCTAGGGGTGACGAGAGTGATACCGATGTCTCGTAGATGTTATTAGATGTTATGATATCTGAAAGTCCTCAAGAGTTTACTTTACTCTGTGTGTGTGTGTGTGTGTGTGGTAATTACCTCCACATGCAGGGGAGTGATCAGGCACAGCTGTGTCACTCTCTCTCTCTCTCTATGTGCTTGTGTGTGTGTGTGTGTGTATTTCTTTCTGAAATGTAGAGGTGGCAGGGCAAACACTATTTACACAGACTTTAAAAGTTGTTAAAAGTCTGACACACACACACACACCAGGTACGGTAATTTGTTTGCTGTAAAGAATCTTGGAGACAATATAGGGCTCCTCCCTCTGTCTTTTTGCCTGTCCTCCTCCTCCTCCTCCTCCTCCTCCTCTTCATGTTTGCCTCCCTTCTTCCTCGAGCAGAGGACACGATCACATTTCTGCTCCTGTCCACTGTCCCATTGGAGTAGGACAGGACTTGTCTCCTGTCCCCAGCGCTGTGAGTGGGACGTGGCAGCTGTCTCCTCTGCTCCCCGGGGCCAAGCAGCCAGCCAGGAGCCGTTTCATCGCCCCGTTGTCTCCCAGAATGGCAGTGGGGACAGAGGGGCTATTTTGGGCTTGTGCCCCAGACCCCCCCCCCCCCCCCCCTCTCCACACACACACACACACACCACACCACACCACACCACACCACTCAGACAGAGAGTTGGAGGTCTGCTGGGTGACCGAACCCTTCTTGGTCAGGGTGGGCATTACAAGGTCCCCTCCCTAACGCATTGGCAGATGAAGCTGTGCAGCACCACCAAGCAGCTGCTTACTCAGTTCCATAGAGATCTAGTAAAGCAGACCCTAGTATGGGAATATGATCCCTTATTTGTGACAAATATTCACCAATGTGCCATTGCTGTGTTCATTATAACTTAATTTAACAGTATAACAGCATTGTTATTGTTATTATTATGTGTAATTATTGTATCATTATTAATTCAAGCGTAGTCTGTGATGAATGCTAATGCACTTGAGCATTTCTTTCTCCTCTGACACACAGTCCTATTTATTATATTTTTGTGACCACTGAGTTGGTAATGATACATTAATGATATAATGCCAGTGCTCCTCTGCATAGAGGGACAGTGTATTCATTCTCTTGTGAGTGTGTGTGTTTGTGTGTGTGTTTGTATGTGTGTGTGTGCGTGTGTATGTTTGTGTGCATGCGTTTGTGTGTGTGTGTGTGAGCCGTGATGAGTGTTGTTGCTCTGCTGCCATTCAGGCATATTCACATGATGAGGGTGAGACGTAGAGTCTCCCCTGGAGCTCAGACAGTGGCTGGCACTGAGAAAGGGAATCACTGGAGCGAAACTGAGCGGGCTGTGTCGGGGTGGGTTTGGGTTGGGGCTTGGCTGACTCGCTCTGCTGGGTCTATGCAGAATGATGGAGGGTATATGTGTGTGTGTGTATGTGTTTATATGTGTGTATGAGTCTGTGTGTGTGTGTGTGTGTGTGTGTGTGTGTTAGTGATTGTGTGTGTGTCTGTTTGTGAATGTGTTTGTGTGTGTGAGTGTATTTGTGATTGTGTGTGTGTGTGTGTGTGTGTGCATGTATGTGGAGGGTGTGGTGCTGGATGAGTGTGAGAGTAAGCATCACCTCATCCATCCCCCTCTCTCCCTCCCTTGTCCCCCCACGCCTGGCCCCACCGCTGGGCCACTGTCGAGTCGTAATCCCCTCCTGGAGGCACACCAGCACGGAGCCCAAACGCTCCTCTGCACTGGAACCAATCGCCTGATCTGCCCGGCTGCCTGCCTGCAACCCCCCGTGTCGTCAGAGCCGGGGGGCCTGTGTGTGTGTGAGTGTCTGTGTGTGTGTGAGTGTGTGTGTGTGTGTGTGTGTGTGTCTGTGTGTGTGTGTGTGTGTCTGTGTGTGTGTGTGTGTGTGTGAGTGAGTGTAGCATAGGGTAGTGTAGGGGGTGTGGGGGGATTGAACTGAAATGAAATGCAAAGCTGATGTTAATTGCTTTAATGCTGGTGCGCTGCAAGCCACGGCTTGGCAGGAGTGTCGGTGGAGCCGGGCTGCCCCCAACGCGCTGCTCCCCGCTGCACCTCTTTGTTTTGCTCTCAAGTGAAGTCCGTGTGGAGCGGGCGTGCGGCCTGCCTGCGTACAGCGTGACTCTCTCTCTCTCTCTCTCTCTCTCTCTCTCTCTCTCTCGCTCTCTCGCTTTCTCTCTCGCTCTTTCTCTCCACACCAGGGAGAGCGCTCCAGAGCTCTGAAATGACCTTGACTAAAAAAATGAGTGTTGGTGATTACTGCAGACCCATTAACCTGAAAGGCAGCAACAATAAATTATCTCCAGCGCAAGTGACTGGGAAGTATAATTTACTAATTTATAAAACTGGCAAAATGCGCCCGAAACAGTTTTCAGAGATTTCATTCAATGCATAATTCAGTGTTTCTTATGCATTTACTCTGGTTGTTGCTTGTCTCTTTGGGTGAAATCACAAGCTACCCTCAGATTTATCCCCTTAAACATTAGCTCCAGAAATGTCACCTCTAGTTTTCTGAATCTATTTCAGATTCTGCTTTTAACAGGATGGACAGTTAATCAGGACAGAGATTAATCATATCAGCTAGACTAGGACATGTTAACAGCAGTGAGAGCCTTGTATGAGAGATATCGCTCATAACACTTCATCACCATGGGTCATGGCAGGAGAGCATGTTAATGAAAAACACCACAAACAAGTATATTTCGTTGTGTGTGACTGAGGACCATACCTTAAACATTATAAAAACAATTTATTTAGATTTTACTCAGCAGTTCCTGCCTTTAACTTTTATCCAGATCTGAGGAGAGAGAGAGAGTTTGAGTGTTCTTTCAGTCCTACTGTAGAGCTGGTTTGTTTAGGGTGCTAGCGTATGTATAGCGTGCTTTAACGTTATAGTATATAATTCATGTAGTGTACTTTGTACGCTGCGTGTTGAGTGCTTTGCACGGTCCATGTAGGGTGATGTGCCTTGTGTGGCCGTGTGTCAGTGGTCGTATGGGCGTCTGGTTGCAGTGCGGAGCAACAGATGGTGTGGGGAGGTCAAGCGGTGCGTGTATCGTTGTGCATAAATCACATTGACTTCTAAGGCCTCACGTGCGTTGTGCTTCGACTGGCTCCGACTTGTCAGCTTTTTTCAGTGGCTTCTTACTACCAGGACAACAAGAAGAAAGGGAGTCTTTTGATGTCTTAGAATAACATCCAATCAGTGTTTCAGACAGGTTGTTTGTGCAAGTGTGTGTGTCTATGTGTGTGTGTGTGTGTGTGTGTGTGTGTGTGTGTGTGTGTGTGTGTGTGTGTGTGTGTGTATGTGTGTGTTTAGTTTATATTTGTGTGCCTGGCTTGACACATGAAGATTTCAGAAAGTCACTGCAGCAGTAAATTCATCATTTACACCTTTCATAATGTTAGAGAAAATCATCAGTCATTTGATGTAGTGTGACTGTTTAATTGTTGATTCCATAGCTGCAGTGGCAGGCAGTGAGACAGACAGTGGAGGTGAGAAGGAGGGGGTGTCTCACACTGTAGTGGAGAGGGGGCACTTCAGAGCAGGGTTTTTTGGATTGCGACACAGGTTTTTGTTTTAGCTAGGGGTGTCGAGAGTGATACTGATGTCTCGTAGATGTTATTAGATGTTATGATATCTGAAAGGCCTCAAGAGTTTACTTTACTCTGTGCATGTGTGTGTGTGTGTGTGTGGTAATTACCTCCACATGCAGGGGAGTGATCAGGCACAGCTGTGTCACTTTCTCTCTCTCTCTATGTGATTGTGTGTGTGTGTGTGTAAAGAATCTTGGAGACAATATAGGGCTCCTCCCTCTGTCTGTTTGCCTGTCCTCCTCCTCCTCCTCCTCCTCCTCCTCTTCATGTTTGCCTCCCTTCTTCCTCGAGCAGAGGACACGATCACATTTCTGCTCCCGTCCACTGTCCCATTGGAGTAGGACAGGACTTGTCTCCTGTCCCCAGCGCTGTGAGTGGGACGTGGCAGCTGTCTCCTCTGCTCAGAGAGACAGCGGAGGTGAGAAGGAGGGGGTGTCTCAGAGAGAGGAGGAGTAGGAGGAAAGAAGAGGAAGAGAGGAAGCATATTTGTAAGGCTTAATTTCTACTCCTCCGGTTTTACTTAAGCAAAGTCTTAGCTTACAGCCAAACCCCAAACACCTCATTCTCTCTCTCTCTCTCTCTCTCTCTCTCTCTCTTTCCCTCTCTCTTTCCCTCTCTCTCTCTCTTGCTATTTCTCTCTCTCATCTGTCTCAGCAGTTTGGAGTCCACCATTTGTTTTCATTTGGGATGATGTCACTGTTACTCGTATCAGCACGATGAATCGTGTGTCTCTGTCAGACTCAACCCCCTCATCACACCATCACACCAAACCCTCCTCACCCTATCCGGTTGGCCATCACCACAAATGGTACTGCACTGGGACTGAAGTGAACCATACACACACACACACACACACACACACACACACACACACACACACACACACACACACACACTCACACACACACACACACTCTCTGTCTCTCTGGTGTCACTGAAACTCTCCGGCCTGCATCCACCCTTCCTTCTCTCTTCACTCTGTATGTGTTGTGAAACATTTGGCTAGTCTGTGTGCATGAAGACATGATGGATGGATGGATGGATGGATGGATGGAAGGAAGGATGGATGGATGGATGGATGGATGGATGGAAGGATGGGTATATGAGTCTGGCAAGCCCCTGATGGTGGGTAGAAGTGAGCCGGTGGAGCAGCCTGCCACAGTACATTTGCTCACAAGGACGAAAACACTCTGAAACTTTAGAACAGCCTGTCGGAAGTTTGCCACAAACACTTGGCCTGCTGCTAAAATGATGTGAAAAGCACACCATGTTCCTCAGTTTTGCAGCCATTTCACAAGCAGTTAGTGGCTAAAAGTACCTCGCAGTGTACGGGAAGGGGGGAAGCTGTTAAACCATTACCATGACAACGTGAAGGGCTTGACAGGGTAGCAGAAAGTGTCGTGTGGTTGCCTAGTGAGAGGCTGATTAGTACACCCTCCCCTCTTAGCCCACACTTCTACTCTCTCTCTCTCTGGCACACACACACACACACACACACACACACACACACACACACACACACACACACACATACACACCACGCACACAAACACACACAGAGATATAAACACACACACACACACACGTCCACACAAATATAAACACACACACAGGGTGATTACTGTCCTCGCCCTCACGCAGGGGATGAGAGCAAAACCACAGGACTTGATGAGGATCGAGGCAAACCACATTTGTACAAAATTCAGTATTTCTCTGCTGCTCTGCTATGTTGAAACACACACACACACACACACACACAAATATACAATAACTCTCTCTGGCACAGACACACACACACACACACACACACACACACAGACACACATACACACACACACACACACACATTTCACTGTGTGTTTGTACGTCTGAACTGTGATATCTGTGGTTGTTAGTGTCGCACAGGGACTGCGTGAGTCCCAAAGGGAATGCAGTATCTGAAGCAGGACCAAGACAAGTGTTCCCCTCCTCTCACCTCCTGAGACCCCCCCCCCCCCCCTCCTGCTGGGTTGATGGGCTGATTTCTACTTTCAGACTCTCTGTGCTGTATTTATCCTCCCTGAGAGAGATACAGAGAGAGAGAGAGAGAGAGAGAGTTGAAGCGATCTGTGAGTTCTAATTGCACATGTTCACTGGTCACAGTCACTGGCAGCGCAAATGCACTAATCTGAACTAATGATGATATCCCGCTGATTCACTCAGCTTTGCAGCCGCTCTCTCTCTCTCTCTTGCTCTCTTGCTCTCTCTCTCTCTCTGTATCTCTATCTATATCTCTCTCACACTTTATTTCTGTCCCACACTCTCTGTATCTCTCTCTCTCTCACTCTCTCTCTCATGCCTTCATGCTTATTCTCTTTTGCCATCAGACACTTTTTCTTTTTCATAATTTTCTCTTGCTTTCTAACTTTAATACTTTCGGTTTTTACTTTGTACCTCCCCCCCCCCTCTCCACACACACACACACACACACACACACACACACACACACACACACACACACACACACTGGTGAGAACAGGCAGCAATAGTAAGAGGACAGAGAGGAAGAAGAAAGCCTCACCCTTCCTGCTGCTCCCAGCTATGGTGGCCTGTGAGGCTCCTCTGCTCATTTCTCACTTGGTCTGATTTCTTCTTCCCTTTCCTTTCACCATCATGTATCCCTGCCTTCCCATCACCTCTTTTTCTTGTTCTTCTTCTTCTTCCTCTTCTTTGTCATGACCTTCTGCTAATTTTTTGCAGTCTGCGTGTCTCTGTCCATTCCTTACCTTACCCATCAATTCTTTCCTTAGCCTCTTTTCACCATTACCTCTTATTCATTCTTTTCCCCCACTCCCTCTCTTTTTCACTCTCCCTTCAGTTGTTTTCTCTCTCTCTCTCTCTCTCTCTCTCTCTCTCTCTCTCTCTCTCTCTCTCGCTTCCTCTGCCCTGGCCCTCTCCTACCCAACAGTGGTGTTGTTGTTTAGCCCAAGCAAGGTGGATTTCTGGATGTGGCACATCAGAGGAACACAGTCCCTGCAGTCCCAGAAAGACCTCTCTCTCTCTCTTTCTATATCTTTTTTCCATCTCTCTTTCCCTCTCTTTCTTCCTCTCTCTTTCCCTCCCATCTATCACTGTCTGCAGCTCCTGGAGAAATGTCAGCACACCCTGCCTCGGTCCTGCTCCTGATTTGACAGATATTAGTAGAGAGTGGTGTTTACTGGGCTGTCACACATAGCCCCAACATTTGTGTGTGTGTGTGTGTGTGTGTGTGTGTGTGTGTGTGTGTGTGTGTGTGTGTGTGTGTGTGTGTGTGTGTGTGTGTGTGTGTGTGTGTGTGTGTGTGTGTGTGTGTATGTGTGCGTGTCTGTGTGTGTCTGTGTCTGTGTCTGTGTGTGTGTGTGTGTGTGTGTGTGTGTGTATGTGTGTGTGGGTGTGTGTGTGCAGTGTACACTATTTACACAAATATACACACACACACACATTTCTAAGGGAGCTGTATAATATGCATTTCATTTATCAGCATTGCAGAGGAAATTGGTGTCTCCTTCAAAGTATCGCTGTCCCACTCCTCATCATCTCCTCCCCACGTAAACACCACCCCCCTCCATCCACCTCCATCCACCTCCACCCCTCCATCCACCTCCACCTCCAGCCCTCCATCCACCTCCACCCCTCCATCCACCTCCACCTCCACCCCTCCATCCATCTCCCATCCACCCCTCCATCCATCTCCCATCCATTCCCTCGTTTCCTTTCCCTTGCACTTTATGTCTTGTGTACACACACACAGGTAGTCCCGGGGTGGTCTTGAAAGCACTGATGCTCTGAAATAAGTAATTAAATATGGAAGGACTGCGCTGGGACTGCTGGCTCGGTATTAACCTGTGATGTGGAGCCCGGCCCATCTCAAGATTTACACGCCCGTCGCCATGGTGAACACACAGCGAGGATGTACTGTGTGTGTGTGTGTGTGTGTGTGTGTGTGTGTGTGTGTGTGTGTGTGTGTGTGTGTGTGTTTAGAGGAGGAAGGGGTTGGATTGTGAATCACCCCTTGTTGTCAGATCAGATAACACCCCTTGCCCTCCACACACATGCGAGCACGAGGAGAAGGTAAAGATTGCTTGTGCAGGTGAAACTATTGACATGGGGGCGCCGTGAGCGGGTGATCCATGGGCCTACCGTAATTACTTTTCATAAACACGCCGCACGTGATTCATGCGCCCCGGTGGAGGCCGTAGATCCTCCGCGCGCTGGCTTGTCGTCGTGGCGACGGTGATGCATATGGCGTGACGCATCACTACCTCAACCTTTAATGGAAGGAGCGTTCGTAACACACCCCCCCCCCCCCCCCTTGTTCGCTGCGTGCAATTATCCATGGAGTTAGGAGCCATTACAAGCACCGCTGGCATTTCAGCACGAGCCTAAATGTGCACATGAAACAGCCGGAGACAGCACTGCCCCAAGAGCATTCAATTACGCCTTGTTAATAACACAGGAGCACAAGGCTTGAAAGACAGCTGATGTGTGCGGCTTTTCAAATCAATTCGCTAATAAACATTGAGGTTGCGGCTTTGAATCTCTCCAAATCTCTTCCAATTATGCGACTCCTGTTTACGCATGTAATCAGAACGAGCTAAAGGCAAAAAGGCTTTTAATCTGCGGGTTTCGACGCTGCATCGCATTAGTGCTGCTGGATGGAGGGGCCGCATTATGCAGCAGCAGACAGCATCTTTTT
>NW_027468565.1:32825828-32838328 GCF_046254945.1 Alosa pseudoharengus | reverse complement strand
ATAGGCCTAAAATAGGCAAAGGCTACAGTTGCTCTGATAAAGCTGTGCAAATAACAAAAGACCAAAAGTTGACCCTGACTGACAACACAGGCCTACATTGTACCGCACAATGCAATATTTTGGGCACAAAAATATTGAAAAACCTGCAGTTTTGTCACACAATGCAGTTTTTTTACCCGTAAGGGTTTGATAGGGCCTAGATGACAAGCAAATGTAGCCTATGATGGCCTAGACATGTTGCTATCAACAACAAAAATAGTTTTAAACAATTAGGCTACTTAAACAACGTAACTGAGTTGCTAAACGCAAGCATTCATCAGTGTATTTAAATTAGCTAGGTTATGTACCAAAAATGACATTTTACCGTGAGTCGAAGAGCTGTAAACAGTGTTGTAACTTAAATCTGCGTGTACAAAACACAGCAGGAGGGCACACACTGATAGAGACGTCACTGTTACCCCCCTCAGCAGGAGGGCACACACTGATGGTGTACGACTGCACCCGCATCTCACAGGGAGTGACAAACAAAAGCCGTTATACGCGTGGGCTTCAGTCAGGCAGTGAGACAGAGAGAGAGAGAGAGAGAGAGAGAGAGAGAGAGAGAATGAGAATGAAAGAGGGAATATGTGATATCATTACCGAGGGGGTGTAAAAATGCTGTAAGCCATAATTCTCTGTAACACGTATCCTAAGAGCTCTTTACGATCGGGCAGCTATTGTGAAAATGGATGCTCTGTGAAAAATAAATAAAAGCTGGTTGGTGCTCTCCTGAGTTCTGCAGAGTCTCGACTACAGCTTCAGTCCAGCCCAACTGTGCTAATAAATAAATGCACTGTGAAAGAGACGGAAAAAATACCTACTAATGATCTCATACGTGTACAGCACATTTACACGAAAGGGCAGACCCACTCTGTCTGCCAGAGGTAGCATGAAATGACAATGTCACTTATAGCATGTATAATGAAGTAGTGTATTCCCTGAGAAGTTGCTAGAAATTCTGCCACGCTTTACTTAAGTATGTAAAACCATGCCTGTCTCCTCTCCCCATATTGTGTTCCGTTTGTTGTATTACGAATGCTAGAGACCCCCGAGACTTGGGATATGCATGAAAAATATATATATGTGTGTGTGCTGCATAGAATCCTTCCAAATGGCAATAGCTAAAATCCTGATGAAAATTTCCATTTCAGGCAATGTCATGGCATGACTTGTGATGATTTATCGATGCTTTGCTGCTGTAGCCTGGAGGTGAGATTATACATACGTATCAGAAGAAACAGAAGACATGCGGAACGGGCTTCACCACCACTACACTGCATGCTGAGAGTATTACAGAACCTCAAACACCTACTGTATTACACACACACACACACACACACACACACACACAAGAAGATACATTCACACACACACACACACACACACACACACACACACAAGAACATACATTCATACACACACACACAAACACACTCACACACACACACAAACACACTCACACACACACACACACACACACAAGAAGATACATTCACACATACACACTCACACACACACACACACACACACACATACACTCACACAGATCAGCAATTCAGTCAGCAAAGCAGGTCACCAATCATCTTTCCCTCTTTCTCTGTTTTCCCTTCTCCAGAGGGAAGGGGCTGTAGTTTTTCAGGATTTGTCATTTTTACTCTCACCTTAAAGGTTGTATCAGCGATAGCGGGGTAACCTCACTTCTGTTGTTGTTCAAACAAAACAGAGAGCTACTGTAGCTCGCTACTCCCTCCCCCTTCCTCCCGTGCAATTGAAACTCTCCTAAACGTGCATCTAGTCGGTTATTGGTTGGAACACTTTATTTTGCCTTTGAGTGGTTGGCAACATTTGTTGGTAGGCTGCCTACAGAGACGTGTTTTTTTGATGGCCTGCTTATGGGGCAGGCAGATAGCAGATCGTTAGGAAAGATTAGATGAATGTGATCATTTATGTTTGGGCCTTTTTTGGGCCTGAAATCGCTGATACAACCTTTAATCCTCAGATTAAAGGTGCCTCTGGCACTGGCTTGGCCCTGATCCGGCCCTCATTCTCACACTAGATGTGCTTCCATGCCAAGTATTATGCCTATTCCCTCTCGGTGTGCCAGGCCTCCAATTGGTAAACAAACATCATGGCGGGCCAGAGAGAGTCATGGGGAGGTTTGTGACTCGTGAGTTGGCCGGCTCTGTGAAGTCCTGACTGACCAGCCAAGGACAAGGACACGCCATTTGACAAAAAACACTTCAGAGGCTTCGGCCGCCGCCAAGGGCCTCCCACATGCGCTGTCATATCAGCGGCCAGTGGTTGGTGGGCAGCTAATCTTCCGGGGGCCACGGCCGGATTTGAGGCGTCATGCGGCACCACTGGACAGGCGGATAGATCTACAGTGGGGGACAGAGAAAAAGAGAGAGAGGGAGAGGGCTAGAGCGAGAAGGAGAGAGAGGAATGGGGTGACAGCGAGGGTATGGGAATAGTGTTGTTTCTCCTTAGGGTCAGTACTTTGTTTAGTCCTCAGAGGGACTGGACACAACGCTAGCTGATCATCTAAAATCCCCTTCATATACAAAGAGCCTCTTCATGTCCTTTTTTACGGCAATGCTTCAGGCTTTTGCTCATTCAGAGGCCGTTTAGTTTTGCTTATTCGGAGGCTGTTTATGGTCGAATAGTGACACACACACACACTGTTCGCCTTTGATGGCCTCTTTCAAACTTATAATGAGAATGTGTGTGTGTGTGTGTGTGTGTGTTGTGTATGTGTGTGTGTACTTTATGCTGTCCTGTTCTGTCATCTATGGCCAGAAAATATGTTAGGGTGGTTAAGGGTGTAGGAGGAGTTGGGTGGAGCTAACATCTCCTGGTGGGCAATATCTGCCCCATTTTATGACTAAGCCCAGCGCTCCTTTACAGAGGAACTCTGTCTCATCTCTCTCTCTCTCTATCTCTCTCTTCTCTATTCTCTCTCTTTCTCTTTCAGTCTCTTCTTTATTCTATCCCTCATACCTTCAAATGACTCCTCCCCCACTGTGCCTGAGACGGGGGTCCATTATAAGGGATGTAATTGGAAAATAACTTTTTTATGCCTGGCCAATAGAAACCTGTATAAAGCTGATTTCTTCAGGGCCAGGGGATAAAAAAATGAGCCTTTCTGTTACAGAGCAGTTCCAGATTGATTCATCCGTTCCATTCTTCTCAGCATGCGGCTGTCCTCGTCATACAATGCAAGTCCGTCAGAAAGGAGAGCAAATATTGATGAGGTTTGTGGAGAGCATAGCAATGCTCCACTTTCACTCGATTGCTCCATTCTGCTCTGTAATACTAGTGGCAGGACTGAACTCTCTGCTTAGATATAATTACAATTCAAAGTGTAGCGTCAGTCCAATAGCAGTTCGCTCAGTGGACACAATCCATTGTCCCCTCATTGACCTGTTACCAGGATACTGATTTGTGGTGTGACTGTCGATTTGTTTAGCGATACAATAAGTCGAGGTGGCAAAGAGAGTGGTATTGAGTATTAACTAAGTCAGGTCTTTACCGCTTTTTGCACAAGACTGCTTTTGGTAAACCTGTGAATGTGTTTTAAACATCTCCTTGTGCGATGCATCTTTTCCATCCGCTCCTTACAGATATAATCCATCATAGTGTGTGTCTCTGTGTCTTTGGAATGACCTTTAGGTATGCCAGATTTCTGCATAGCATTTAAATTGTGTCTCGGAGTTGTGCATTTTGTACAATTGCACAACCAAAGAGAGAAACATTGGTGGAATATGTAGCTGAATGCTACCTTTGACTGCTATATTTTATTGAGGCCCTCAAGTTTTATGAAACCAGGTCCTGAAATGACACTGAAGTCCGCCCCCCTAGATAGTGGAGGAAGTGGCGCTGAGCCCTAACTTGTGTCCCTGGCCTTTGCGTGGAGGACATCTCATGTTACCAGAGCTAATCATCCTCTGTATGGAGCATAGAGGACTGGGTACAGACTGGGACACAGGAAAAGGACATGACTGAAGGACACAGGAAAAAGACATGACTGAAGGACACAGAAAAAAAGGACAGGACTGAAGGACACAGGAAGAGGACAGGACTGAAGGGGTACTGGCTGGTTCAGTGCAGGGGTTGTGTTCCGTGTACACATCAGATGAGGTTTCTAAAACTAGTTAATCAAATTAGCAATTAAGAAGCTCAAAACACAAAAATAACTCAGCCTCAAAGGGAATTCAATCACTGTATCTTTTGATGTGTGTGTGTGTGTGTGTGTGTGTGTGTGTGTGTGTGTGTGTGTGTGTGTGTGTGCGCGTGCAAGCGATCAGGCAGCAAACGTCAGATGAGATTTCTAAAAGATAACCAACTTGCCAATCAGGAAGCCTTACCATCACCAAAATAAATGCTGCTTCAAAGGCAAGCCTTGTGTTGCACAGAGGAATAGATAAGATACAGTTACTTTGTTGTCTATTTCCATATATGTTTGGAGATCACACTGCCAACATCACATGAAAATGTAAATGAACTACCTTATCTACCAAATTACTTGTTTGCTAGTTAACTGCTGCTTTAAAATAAACGTTCATGCACAGATCAGTCTGGGATTATTCATTTCTACCTATTACTTTTTCAGAGATTAGTGTCTCATATATATCAAGACTAACAAGTTAATAACTGGGGCCACAAAGTAACAACCCAGCAGAGGGTTGAGTCTTGGATCTTTTGTTTCTGGATGTTTCTTTTCACATTACCTTGCCAGAAACGACTCTATTAATCACATGAGAAACGGCTACATTAATGCCAGCCATCATGTGTGTGTAATTACGGATCATAAACGTGATGGATGCCGACGGCGTTTATGTGTCTGCTCCATTGCCAGGCTGAAGGCCAGGGTGTTCCTGATACCCAGCCAGTTCTTGAGTTTGGTTGATACTGTTGCTCCCACTGCAGACGCATGACTTTTTCTTATTTACAGTTACAGTTAGTCTCTATGTGTTTCCCTAGTTATTTACAGTTGAGGTCTCTCTACACTTTTCCATGTTTACCAGTTAGTGCTGTTACACACACAGCACAAGATGTTTAATTACTTGTGCTATTGATCGGGGACTTACGATAGCAAACCAACCTCTCAATGTCACAAGCAAATAATCACACCGAAGTAATCACACAGGGTGCTTGTGCAAATATTGGGAAGTCTGGAAACGTACGGAATAATGATTTACTGTTTTCCAGACCTGGAAAACTATAGAAATGTGGGTGAAAGTTTAAAAAAAAAAAAACTGGAACATTTGTTCAGAGTAATACATAATGGTTGACAATGTCCAAACATAAATACACATATATCTTACAAAAGCATAAGTCTTAAAGAAAAATGATCAGTAAAAAAGAGATCTGCTCTGTTTAGTTGGAAAAGGGGCAGGCGCCATAACCACAGTAAACGCCACAGTAGAGAAAGCATATTTCTTTGTAGGTCTGAAGTTGATGGAGTGGGACTTTAGTGCAAACCCACTACTGACTCCTCTTACTGCATTGGTCTTTATTTACCCGTGTGAAGAGGGTTGCTCCCACGCTTGCTTTTGAACCTACACTGTACTCTGAAGCAGTGAAGGGGCCACTCAAGCAGCTCTTGTCTGTGCACATAGCAGGGGAAAGCCCTTCATAAAAATCTCAAGCTTATGTAACCTGTACACCGTGCCTCCTATCCCATGGGTCCTTTCCATGACCTTTGACCTCTTTGGTATGGGTGGCATCTGGCTGTATGCTCTACTGATCCTTCAGCTTGTTGCCATGGCAGCAGGGGATGAGGTGTGAATATGGTGGGGTGAGTGAGGGGGTGCTCTAGTGTGTCCTAGTTTCTCTGCTCTGATTTTGTCACCCAGGTGACAGGTGGCACTACCGCTTCACACCTGCCGTGTCTCACCCAGAAGAGAACGTGTGTGTGTGTATGTGGAGCTGTATGTGTGGAGCTGTATGTGTGTGTGTGAGTGTGCATGTGTGTGTGTGTGTTTGTGTGTGCGTGTGTGTGTGATGGTTCTCTGTCTGGTTGCAATGGAGACAGGCGGAATGCGAGAGCTGCATCCGACCCAGTGGGAGTCTCTTCTTGCTCTTCCTCCTCCTCCTCCTCCTCCTCATCTTCCTCCTCCTCTTCCTCCTCCTCCTCCACCTTTGCACAACACAGCACACAAAGGAAAGGAGGATAGAAATGATAGTTTCATAGAGTTTTTATAAGATGCTACTGTGTGTGTGTGTGTGTGCATGTTGATGAGAGTGCGTGTACATGTAGCTGCATATCTCTTTCCTGCGTTGTGTGTCTGTGCTGGGGATTTCAGATGTTCCGCTAGCGTTGTATCCAGTCCCTGTAAGGAACAAACAAAGAACTGACACCAGAGATAAATAACACCATTCCCTCGGCCTGGCCTGGCCCTCTCTCTCTCTCTCTCTCTCTCTCTCTCTCTCTCTCTCTCTCTCCCTCTCTCTCTTTCTCTCTCTCTTTCTCTCCCTCCTTCTCCCTCTTTCTCTTTCTCCCTCCCTCTCTCTCACTCTCTCTCCCTCTTTTTCTTTCTCTCTCTCCCTCCCTCTCTATGTCTCTCTCTCCATCCCTCTCTCTCTCTCTCTGTTTCTCTCTCTCTCTCTCAGTGTGTCTGTCATGATTATCAGTCGGAGTGTTAGACCCCAACCAGACTGTGCTAGGCGGATGCCAGTATCCCGTTAGGGCCCTTTGTGTGTGTGTGTGTGTGTGTGTGTGTGCGTGCAGATGGCAGTATCTCCATTGAGGCCCCTGGTCCTCCAGGGTCTGGCTTGTGTCTGCCTGCCTGGCTGGCTCTTCATCCCTCAGAGGGGCTGCGGAAAGGAGGAGAAGAGAATAGAACAACAGCTCCTCACAAGCCTCGCCACAGAGCACAAAAAGAAGAAAGTGTTTCATCTCCGGCATGTGGATAAAACCACTGCCACTCATATGGACAGCAGACACACTTGCATCAGAGTCTTCCCTCTCTCTTTCTCTCTCTCTTTCTCTCTCTCCATCTCTCTCTCTCTCTCTCTCTCTCTCTCTCTCTCTCCCTCTCTCTCTCTCTCCCTCTCCCTCGGGGCAATGTGCTGAGCCCAAACATGTCTTTGAATGGCTTTATTGTAGAAGAAGAAACACAATCTCCCCCAAATCCCCATCCAAAATTCTCTCTCTCTCTCACACACACACACACACACACGTGCGCGCACACACACACACACACACACACACACACACACATGTGAACACACACACTCTGTGTCTCTTTATCACACACACACAACCACACGTACACACACAGAGTCACATGCATGCAGCCTCATTCTGCAGCCACAGAGGATTTGGATGGGGCTGTTGGTAGGCCGGGCTGCTTTTGAAAGAAGGCTGATTGGGCTGGTTGGTTAGGGGAGAGGGGAGAGTGTTCAAGGGCTTAGCTGCCTACAGGGTATTGTGGTTTAGCTGGACCTGATTAGAGCTGGGCTGGTGATGGAGCAGGCCTTAGGAACAGTTGAGCAAAACCCACTCCAAAGTTTTATACACTTTCCAGTGTTTATTGTTGTATCTCCGGGTTGGGTGGGAGCTGATTTGTGTATGTATGTGTGTGTGTGTGTGTTTGTGTGTTGTGTATGTGTGTGTGCCTATGTGTGTGTGTGTGTGTGTGTGTGTGTGTGTGTGTGTGTGTGTGTGTGTGTGTGTGTGTGTTTGTGTGTGTGTGTGTGTGTGTTTGTGTGTGTGTGTGTGTGTATAAGTGTGTGTGTGTGTGTGTGTATATAAGTGTGTGTGTGTGTGTTCTCGTGTGTGTGTTTGATGCATGCATGTGTGTATATTTGTGTCTGCATTGAGTATGTGTGTGAGTTTGAATGCAAACAAATACATGCTTATTTGTGTATATGCATTTCCATCTTGGTGTGTCTGTATGTGCCCTGCATGCGTATGTGTGCTTGTGTGTTTGTGTGTGTGTGTGTGTGTGTGTGTGTGTGTGTGTGTGTGTGTGTGTGTGTGTGTGTGTGTGTGTGTGTGTGTGTGTGTGTGTGTGTGTGTGTGTGTTTTATTTAATTTGCCTGGCGTAGGGGAGTAATCAGAGGCAGCTGGTGTGTCTGGGTACAGCACGGCAGCAGATGACTAATCAGACGTGGCACATGAAAGCAGCTCCACCTCGCCCCAGTCCTCGCTCACTGCCTTCTATTACACAAGACAAAAGGCAGCCTTACATCACCACCCCCCCCCCCCCCTCTCTGTGTGTGTGTGTGTGTGTGTTAGTGTATGAGAATCTGCATGTGTGTAGCATGCATGTATTTGTGTATCTGTCTGTCTGTCTGTGTGTGTGTGTCTCTGTGTTTGTGTGTCTGTGCAGTGACGCCGCCAGGCGTAATCCTGTACGCACTGTGCGTATAATTTTTCAACGTTTTATTCATGGAAATCATTCAATATTACAACAATAAAAATAGCTTGTGTACTGTCTTAATTGAAATATGCTTTGCACACAAATGATAGCCTATGTTTAAGGCAAAGATAATGGACATCTCAACATAAGGATACTTTAGAAGATGATGATTGGTGCAAACTTTGTCACGACATGATGAGCAGTCCTGGCGCCTAAAAACGCAACAGTCACTCTGTTTGGAACATCGTAGTTCGGGTTTCAAGATTGATAAGATTCAGTTAATGCGTAGAGTATGGATCATCTCAAAGTTTGGGACAACCAAACAGCAGTGTAAGCAAATCCTTATTGTTAGGTGACCATAGCTGTCTTTTCTTTAGGCCTAGGCCTATCGCAAATCGCGACAGACTCATTGCTTTCTACTTTTCTTTTCTTTCCCTTGTGTTGGGTAGTGAAGCGATAATGCATTTAAAGCAATGTTTAGAGCCGATATGGCCAGAGCGGCTTGCTCTGTAAAGGTATTTCTGTCCCACCCAAATTGCGTTAAAATGGTGTGTTTAGCAGCCAGAATTAAAAAAAAATCCCGGGGGTGAAATCTCCCTCATCCCAGAAATTTTAAAAAGCTCGAAACACCTCTATGTGTAGGGTAGCCATGCACCCGGGGGGGGGTTACCCTACACACAGATTATCGTCCTGGGCCATGGTGCGTACTAGAGAATACAACCCTAGCGGCGCCCCTGTGTCTGTGAGTGAGTGTGTGTGAGCGTGTGTGTGTGAGAGAGAGAGAGAGAGAGAGAGAGAGAGGGAGGGAGAAGGAGGGAAGACGGAAGAGAGAGCTTGTGCAGGGTTAAATGCTGAGATGTAGGGATCTGCCGACTCCAGTATGACTGATGTAACATAATAATAATAATAATAATAATAATAATAAGCTTTATTTGTAAAGAACCTTTCATACACAGAATGCAGCTCAAAGTGCTTTACATTTGGAGCATGTAACACAATAATAGAGTCAGTCAGTCATTATCAATCACTTTCACTTTTCTTCATTGCTGTGGCCGTTTATGATCCAATCAGCAACATATCAGAAATATAGAAAATAACATGTAACACAGTTATTAGAGAAGAGTCAGTCATTCCCCTTTGTTGCTTTGGCCGTTTATGATCCAATCAGCAACATATCAGAAATACTATTATACTATAGATATATAAAGGCTTTGCTAACAAATGCCTGGGCTAACAAATGCTTAGGCCCCGTTGTTGCGGACTCCAAGCAGCCAGCCTTAACTTGTTCTTAGCATATGTCGCAATTATTTGACTTGATACACAGACATTCAAGACTGGCAGCCTTAACCCGTTACCCCCCACAAGCATGCCATGTGGCATGTTTGGAACCTTAAAATAACCTTAAAATCAATTCTATAGGAAACAGGGAGCCAGTACAGTTCAGCCAACACAGGGGTGATGTGTTCTCTCTTCTTGGTCTTAGTTAAAAGTCTAGCCGCAGAGTTCTGTATGAGTGCCAATTTCTTTAGATGTTTTTTGGGAAGACCAGTGAAAAGTGCATTGCAGTAGTCTAACCTGCTAGTGATAAAGACATGAATTTTTTTCTGCAGTTTTTCTGCATCTTGTTGAATTAAAAAGGGCCGCACTTTGGCAACGTTTCTCAGGTGGAAATTGGCTGTATGAGTAACTTTACTGATATGGGGCTTAAAACTTAAAGGAACCGTATGTAAGATTGTGGCCAAAACTGATACTGCAAACACTTTCAAATGACTGTAGAGCGGTGTATGCCCTACCCCTCCCCCCTGACTGGCAGAGCTGGCACCCCGGATGCCGAAACACTACTGACTTCGTGATTAGTAGATAGGTGGAGGGTGGCGCATCAGGCCAAAACACAACATGACAACATTAACATCAGTTGAGGGCTGCAACTTCACTTTTTAAATGACAATATCCTGACCGGACTACTGTTATCAGTGATATAAGTATTTGAAATGAACATGATTTCTTAATGTCTAGTGACATATCAGGGCCATTTTATGATTAATTGAAATACATTTCTTACATACGGTTCCTTTAACTCTGCATCTAAGATGACACCGAGGCTTGTTACTTTTGGTTTGACCTGGTGTGCCAAGAACAATGTCTCGCTTTGGTTTTGGTCCAACCAATAGTACCTCTGTTTTGTCATCATTTAGTTTCAAAAATGTTTTGCTCATCCACTGATTAATGGAGCCAAATAACCTGAATACGTGTTTCACTGGAGAGAAAGGGCTTCTTATATGCAGAGGCTCTTTGTTCATCTCTCTGTGTGTGTGTGTGTGTGTGTGTGTGTGTGTGTGTGTGTGTGTGTGTGTGTGTGTGTGTGTGTGTGTGTGTGTGTGTGTGTGTGTGTGTGTGTGTGTGTGTGTTTGTGTGTGTGTGTGTGTGTGTGTGTCTGTATGTGTTTTCTTCCTTCTTGGCCAACAACTTGCAGCCATTTTGAGTCCATCAGTGCGTTGTTGTTTTTCTTCTATTAAATGCCAACGACAGTGTATGATCTGTCAACTTAATCAAATGCTGCCGTTGTTAAACAATAAATCACACAGCCAAATCCCTGTCCTAGCGGCTGACCTGAGGCTCTTGCCCAGTGACTGTGCACTGTGTGTGTGTGAAGACAAGAGGTCTGAAGTTCACTTTCCATTTTCACTTCATTCCAGAGAAAAACTCACAGCGGCTTAGTGTTGCCGAGGGGGAAACACTGGAAGTGAAGAGAGAGACAGAAGGGAGAGAGGGAGAGAGGGAGAGAGAGAAAAAGGCCATGGAGAGTGTGATCAAGAAGATAGAGGAATAGAGGGGGAGAAAATAGAGACAGAAAGAGAGATAGAGACTGACAGGGAAGGGGCATGGAGAACGACAGAGTGAGAAGAGAGAAAAGGCACAGAGTTATAGAGAAGAGAGAAAGAGAGAGAGAACTCACTGCCCTCTGTCTTAAGGCGCTGACCACCCAGCAGTCTGGACAGCTGAGGCTCCCTGACGCAGACTGGCAGCAGAGAGCTTTGGCCTGACCGTCTGGTCACTCAGTCACTCAGAGTCAGAGTCTGACACTCCCTCAGCAGCACAACACCTCAGCTACGCTGACACCGGTCAGCTCTCGCTTCTCAAACCACCGACCACAGCTAGCTACTGACGTCGCCACTTCACTCACACACCACTCACTTCTCAACTCTCTCTGTCCAAACTCACCTCCTCGCCCACTCACAGGGTCAGTCTCGTCTCACTTCTCAACCCAGTGGCCCGCTCCGCCCACTCACAGGGTCAGTCTCGTCTCACTTCTCAACCCAGTGGCCCGCTCCACTCACTCACAGGGTCAGTCTCGTCTCACTTCTCAACCCACGGGCCCGCTCCACTCACTCACAGGGTCAGTCTCGTCTCACTTCTCAACCCACGGGCCCGCTCCACTCACTCACAGGGTCAGTCTCGTCTCACTTCTCAACCCACTGGCCCGCTCCACTCACTCACAGGGTCAGTCTCGTCTCACTTCTCAACCCACTGGCCCGCTCCACTCACTCACAGGGTCAGTCAGCTCTCTCTTTCTTCTCAGCCCGCTGACCACTCGACACGTACTCACACACAGTCGTAGAATGACGAGCTGATGTGCTAAGACATTAGCGCCTGTTTCATGCTTTATTTGCACATTAAAACTTGGAATATTTAGGTATGACTGACCGCACATGTGTATGTGTATGTGTGTCTATATATGTAGGCGTGTGTGTGTGTATGCGTGTGTATGTGTGTGTGTGCCTGTGTGTATGTGTTAGCTGTGTGTGTTTAGGTACGAACTGACCACACGCAAAAGCTCATTTGGCTGGGCACAGGAGAGCTGTCAGACAAGCTGTGTTTTTCTTACTCATGCGTATGCATTTATGGGAGGTATGGGAGTGTGGGAATATTCCACAAAAACATGGGAGAAGAAGAGCAACTGATGAGGTATTCCGGCGTATATTTCAAAACAGTGCATGTCTATTTTGCTGTGGAGATTTTCCACCTTATAAAAGCAGGTGTAGTCCAAATTGGGGTTAAATACATCAATAGGTGAAGCTTCAAGAAACAACAGAA
>NW_027468565.1:32815828-32820828 GCF_046254945.1 Alosa pseudoharengus | reverse complement strand
ACCACTAAATAGTTTATACTGTAGCTGAATGTGTTTAAAATGCTAGTGTGACTGGGATAAAAAACAATGAATTATTTAATATATTTATTATTTAATATTGTTTATAGCTCAACTTTATTGATCTCTGTCATGAAATATGTAGACTTTCAGTGAGCTGCAACCCTTACACCAAAAATGGGCACACACACACACACACACACACAGGGTGCGATTTGTAGGGGGGGATGGTGAGGATTTCCCCCCCTCTGGTTTTCCTATCCCTACCTCTGCTAAATTATTTTTATCCATGGTGGGGAAAAGCTTACTAGGCCTAGTAGACAAATAACTTTTAGAAATAATCTGTACTGCAAAAACGAATGTTGGTGGGTATTTAAACTATCTAGCGGGTGTTTTAACAGCTGCAAGAAATAGAAGCTTCATGGTCTTTATGTTCTAGTTCGTAAATTATTTTCATAAAACTTCAAGTTGCCCTATAACTTTACTCTCCAAACTCTTCACTGCACTGTAGGCAATTAACTGACAGTATGATAGGCTATTTATTTTCTGTAGGCTACAATTTTATTTTTTCAACTTTTGCAATATTACGCACTTGGCTACTGAACGCAAATCAGCAGGAGAGAGAATGCACGTAGCCTACACAGCGTGTAGCGCAATGTGTAGGCTATTTGGTTACCAACTAACACTGTTAGCCAATTCACTAACTTAAGACTTCAGTTTCAGTGCCATCATATACAACGTTTTTTTACACAACAAATACAGAAAGGATGGAGGCAGCAAAAGTAGAGGAGTCATTTCAGATGGGGCAAGAACAAGGTGAATTTGTATGCTTGTCAAAACGTAGTCCTGCATTGAAGGAGCTGATCATCATACTAAGCACACTCGCTGTTTAAAGTCATACACCACGGTAAACTAAAACTAAAATGTTACAAAGGTGGCAAAAATAATATAGGGTATTATTAGCCATGACATTACTAGGCTATGAATCGTTCGTTCATTTTTTTTATTTTTTTTTGGGGGTTTTACAAACTTATTCAAAATTATCCCCCCCTCTGGTTTTTACACAAATCGCACCCTGCACACACACACACACACAGACATACTCACAACAGGAGGCCAACATCTGATGATTTTGATGCCTTCAGTGCTGTCTGCAGTGGTTGCGTCTCCCAGCATCTCTTTCAGAGCTGCCTCCTCTCCCACCCTGAACGACAGATTAAGCAACCCGAGAATAAAAAGCATTTCTCTCCATTCTTGTCATATCACCCCTCCCCTCCCTCCGCTTCCTCTCTCCCTCCTTCCCTCCATTCCCTCCCTCTCTGCCTCCCTCTCTCTCCCTCTCCCTTCATCCCACCTTCCTCTCGTCTCCTCGCGTCTATTCTCTTGAGCTGGATCCAGACAAATCCCAGCGTATTGTGTCTCTCACATGCTGCGTTATCCAGCCGAAGTGATATTGTTATTAAGCCGGCCGATTTCCTCGAGTGACGGCTCCTGTAAATACCTCCAGAGCGCTCATCGCCCATCAGCGGAGGCTTAGGTAGCTCCGTGCGGCTCCGCTATTCTCCGCTAATCTTTGCGCAGCTCCTCCGTTATTGCGCAGCTCCCGCTACGTCTGTGGTAAAGCAGAGGGGATGGAGAGAGAGAGAGAGAGAGAGAGAGAAAGAGGGAGGAAGTGCGGTATATGTCTGCTTTAGGCTTCTGTAAACTCGAGCTAGACTTCTTGAGCTAGTCCGAAGTTCAACTTGCTTCCAGGAGGACTTTAACTGGTCAGCTGGTAAACTGGTCTAAGGTGTGGAAAGGATTAAAGTGATATACAGGCCAGGGTTGTGCTGGTCTGCTGTTCATCTGGGCCACAGTCCTGAGCTAATCTAGAGTTCAGATGGTTTACAGGGTAGAGCTGGTCCTCAGCACATAGCTGGTCTTCAGTTCTACTGATTCACACCACATAGCTGGTCTTCAGTTCTACTGATTCACACCACATAGCTGGTCTTCAGGTGGTCCTCAGCACATAGCTGGTCTTCAGTTCTACTGATTCACACCACATAGCTGGTCTTCAGTTCTACTGATTCACACCACATAGCTGGTCTTCAGGTGGTCCACAGGACATAGCTGCTCAGTATACCCTACCAAGGTCTATAGATTGTGTTTGCTGGCTGGTATTATGATTCCAAGTCAGTCTGATATTGCAAAGTCTTGCAGGCCGACTACACCCATCTCTGATTATATTTACCAGACTAAGCTATTAAACTTTGTTGCCATCATCCCTAGAGTGAATATTGGATTGTATTAAATTGGAAGAAGTGGTATGTGATTTGAAATTTCCGGAGCACCATTTCTGTCGGCTTAAAGATACACTCTCTTTTAGGCAATCTTGGGAAAACAACCTAATAATTTATCACTTAAGACTGGCCCGATAATTGAACTACAGACAATGCACTATCTTCAGCACAAGGTAGTAAGAAGCAATGAACAGTCATTGTGAGGGTATTATGAAAAACAACACAACAGTTTTAAGCCCATAATACAAGGGCATTTAATTAAGCCAATTGAGGCAAAAAATTGATACAAATAATGCACCAAATTCACGAAGAGATTCCTAATGACTCTGCACCGTCGGGGAGCTAATATCTTACAATGCCGGCAGACTGTGGGAGGCAAAATGATAGCATAATTATCCCCTCTCAGTCGCACCCAGCAATCAGTCAGCCTGCAGTCAATTGCAGATGACTCGTCTTGCCTCAGTGGCGGGGAAGAAAGAGAGAAAGAGATCGATTCTCCGAGGACGTCTCGGTGGCTCACTGGGTGGTTGGTTGGTTGCGCACATACCTTTCTGTCTTTCTTGTGGTTTTGGACACTACGGGTTCTCATGAAGGTGGTTGGTGTGCCTCTCTGAGTTTTTGCCTAATTGATGTGTGGTGTCTGTGAAACTGACTGGATAGACGGTCAGTGTGAAGGATTTAAAGGTACACTATGCAAGATTTTCACCTTAATATAACCTTTACGAAGCCAATTTTATGGTAAACAAACTTGTAATAGGCAAATCGTTCACCTAGCATAGCTATACAGCATAGACGTAGCGAGTCGCTACCGAGAAAACCAGCCAGGCAACTTCAAGAACTGCAACCCAACAAATCTCGCAAGAAACATGAAACATTACCTTGTCAGTAGATATAGCACTTTAGAGATTTTTGCCTGTTGTTAGTCCTTCACCTTTACAACAAAAGCATTTTCATTGTGTACATGGGGGGATAAGTCAGGAGAAGTTGGCTATTTACAACAGCAGAGTAAAATATAAATATATCGCGACTCTAGAAGGAGCTCTACAGTCGCCAAAAATATCTAAACCTGCATAGTGTACCTTTAAGTGGGTTTTTTCATTTTGATGTTCTCTATCTCCCATGAGCTCTGCCACATGGGACAGTCTAAATAAACCAAGACCCCTCTCCCCATAAAAGCTTTTCACAGAGCCCTTTACTCAATCCAGCTTGCAACAGAAGCCAACTAAACTAGAATTCAGTTATAATGTAGTATTGATGAGTTCCTGTTCCAAAAGGATTCTACTCTGCAGGCAGAAGCCGTGCAGGATCCATGCGTACAACCCTTTCTAGTCCTAACCCAGGAAGATGAGAAGCGGGAGGGGAAGTGGTGGGTTGAGACAGAAACTGTGTCCAAACAAAATGCTGTGGCTTGAACAGGTAGTCCGGGAATAAGATACCTGACAGAGTTTGATGCAACAGTGTTGGCATATTTAGTCATGTTCCCGAACTTTAAAATGCCATTAATCTCTTCTCTGTTTCTTTGGTTTTCCTGCCTAGTGGCAACAGGGGTCTTAGTTGGCCACATGGGAGCCGATAAAAAAGGTGGACGATAAACTAAGCTTAAGGCAGGACATAACAATACATCTTTATTCGTCCCACACATTTCACTCTAAAAATTGTGGATATACCATCTTGAACATTTTTTTAGTTTTGTACATCTTGAAATAATCCTTTTTTGTTCTTATCCTGTCTTAAGGCATCTGAGCATCTGCAGAATTAAAACCAAGACAAAAATCAAAGTTGTTGATTGATTTGAAGGTTTTATGCAGTAACATTAAAGCTTCAGACACACATAGATATTTAATTCAGCATATATAATTAATCCATCCAGCAAATAGACCGCACAGCTAATAAGCAGCATATCAAAGTAAATCTAATTTGTCCCAGCTATGTGGGTGAAATGCCATGTATGATTATATAAAAAACCCAATGAATGTGCACAGATATGTACAAATGTCAGTACTAACAATTAGTGTGGTGAATATTTGATAAGTGTGTGAATTATGCAGGCAGTAGGAATGCTAATGTTAACTGGGGGAGAGGGAGTTTGGTATAAATCTGCTCTCTCCTGCCCCCAGGCTAGGTCAGGGTTGGGATTGTGTGTCTCTTCAGAAACAAGGCCGTTCAATTAGAGTCTGAGATGGCACGGCACGGCTTGAACACAAATGGGGATATTTATGCAAAGCAGAACGGAAAGGTCAGAACTCGCAAAGCTCTCACGGGCGGCTCACTAACAAGCATTTGTTTTTGGACGTACGCTTGCCGGAGGGCAGCAGAGTGCAGGCAGCTACTACAGGGATGGACGCTCAGAGGATTTGGGAAAAAATTCATGGTGGACGGACACACACACACACACACACACACACAGACACACAGGTGTGTAGGATCAATTAGGATATGCAGACAATAACAATTAAATAGTTACAAAGTCAGACATCTAATACTCACAGACACAAACAAACACACATACACTCAGGCACACACACACACACACACACACACACACACACACACACATTTGTCCATATTTATTTATGCTGGTCTCTAGACCTTATTCTTGCACTGTTGCACTGTTGGACTACTTTATGCACCTTCACCATGACACTCACTCTCTTAGAGCACCTCACCATGCACACAGAACTACAGGCCCAGTCCCGGCCCTGTCACTGCAAGCGTCTCATGCTT
>NW_027468565.1:32785828-32790828 GCF_046254945.1 Alosa pseudoharengus | reverse complement strand
TATCCTCATGGCTTATAGTCGAACGTTTTTCTCAGTCGCTTTGGTGCTTTTCTTACATCACTATTAACATTTGCACAGCAGTTAGTGCATTTCTCAAAACAATTAGTGCAAACTGCAAAACCTAGTGGATAACCTGCAAAAGCACATCAATTGCTCAAAATTGATAGTCCATTCCTCAAAAACAAGTATTTATGTCAATGAAACTGCCAGTGTCATCAAAATGAGAAGTCTTGACACCATCGTTTATGAACAAGATAGTCAAATGCCTTTGTCATGTTTTCATTATGGCAGTTTATTCTCTCAGTGTTTTCCCATGCAAAAAAGGTCAGAACTCGGTGACACTACCTGAACATGCTCAAGACAGCACTATACAGTATGTGTACAGCCATTTGAAAACTACAGTAAAGTTACACGTTGCTGTAGTTAGGAGAGTAAGTGAGTACAAGACACTGAATATGTACATTTCACATTTTTACAGTTTTTCTCAGTCGCTTTGGTGCTTTTCTCAGATCAGAATGAAAATTCTCATAACTATTAGTTCAACCTCCACAACATTTAGTCATTTGTGCACATCATAGTAGCAATTTCTCCTTCCTCTGAACAAATTGCAAATGCTTTTGAACATGTATCAGTTGCTTTGTCATGTCAGTCAAAATGAACTATACTTATGGATGCTGAATAGTCGTTCCCAATAAAACTAATAGTCTTTGTTTCATTGTTTGAGTCATTACACACAAAATTGGTGAACTAGTTATCAAATTGTCACAATGCTGTAGAATTTGCAAAGAGCATATACAGTAAAACTGTGAAACATACATATTCAGTGTCTTGTACTCACTTACTCCCCTAACTACAGCAATTTGTAACTTTACTGTAGTTTTCAAATGGCTGTACAAGTACTGCATAGTGGTGTCTTGAGCATTTTCAGGTAGTGTGACCGAATTCTGACCTTTTTTTGCATGGGAAAACACTGAGAGCATAAACTGTCGTAATGAAAACATGACAAAGCCATTTGACTATCTTGTTCATAAACGATGGTGTCAAGACTTCTCATTTTGATGACACTGGCAGTTTCATTGACATAAATACTTGCTTTTGAGGAATGGACTATCCATTTTGAGCAAGTGACGTGCTTTTGCAGGTTATCCACTAGGTTTTGCAGTTTGCACTAATTTTTTTGAGAAATGCACTAACTGCTGTGCAAATGTTAATAGTGATGTGAGAAAAGCACCAAAGTGACTGAGAAAAACGGTACTGTATATGCTCTTTGCAATTCTACAGCATTGTGACATAATTTGATAACTAGTTCACCAATTTTGTATGTAATGACTCAAGCCATGAAATGAAGACTAGTTTTATTGGGAACGACTATTCAGCATTCATAAGTATAGTTCATTTTGACTGACATGACAAAGCAACTGATACATGTCCAAAAGCATTTTCAATTTGTTCAGAGGAAGGAGAAATTGCTACTATGATGTGCACAAATGACTAAATGTTGTGGAGGTTGAACTAATAGATTTTCATTCTGATCTGAGAAAAGCACCAAAGCGACTGAGAAAAACTGTAATATCCTGCCATTGCAATTCTTACCCACTGCTAGCCTTGTTCTTCCTCTGCCTGCTAAGGTTGGGGAGAGCGAACCCTCAGGATGGTATTACTGTAGATTTCTGGTAAGTAGTGCTTGGAGAATACAGGCTTTTACCAGCGGATTTGGAGGAAGCTCTGGACACTTTTCAGGCGGAAAGAGTGCCCATTAGTGCAGGAGGGAGAGACGGTGGCTGAAGCAGGCTGGGTGTTCTAGAGGATGCTCATTTTCAAATTGGTTCCGTTTGTTCTAGATACGGCATCCTTCATCCAAGTTCTTGAAATGGGAGCAGAGTTCCCAAACATGCATTTATTATGTCAGGCATATCTATGTCCTGAGACTCTTGCAAGGTGTAGAATTTCAACAAATGAATTAGAATTACTAATAAACTCTAATGGAATCGAAAGTGTCTATCTAAGTACATGAACTGCAAATTAGCCATAGTGGTGAATTGTAGTGAACTTGAAGTGCAATTACTGAAATATGGTGGTATGCATAGTGAACAGCAAATTAATGAGTGAGAAAGCGAGTGAATGAGTTAATGAATGAATGAGTGAGAGAGTAAATAGGTGAGTGAGTGAATGAGTTAATTAATGAATGAGTGAGAGTGTAAATAGGTGAGTGAGTGAAGGAGTTAATGAATGAATGAGTGAGAGTGTAAATAGGTGAGTGAGTGAATGAGTTAATGAATGAATGAGTGAGAGTGTAAATAGGTGAGTGAGTGAATGAGTTAATGAATGAATGAGTGAGAGAGTAAATAGGTGAGTGAGTGAATGAGTTAATGAATGAATGAGTGAGAGAGTAAATAGGTGAGTGAGTGAATGAGTTAATGAATGAATGAGTGAGAGTGTAAATAGGTGAGTGAGTGAATGAGTTAATGAATGAATGAGTGAGAGAGTAAATAGGTGAGTGAGTGAATGAGTTAATGAATGAATGAGTGAGAGTGTAAATAGGTGAGTGAGTGAATGAGTTAATGAATGAATGAGTGAGAGAGTAAATAGGTGAGTGAGTGAATGAGAGAACGTGAGAGGTAGGCATAGAAAGACAGGCATTCAGATGGAGGGAGAGAGAGGGAGAGAGGGAGAGAGAGAGGGAGATGGAGGGAGAGAGAGGGAGAGAGAGGGAGAGAGAGAGAGAGAGAGGGCGAGAGAGGGAGAGAGAGAGGGAGAGAGGGAGATGGAGGGAGAGAGATGGAGGGAGAGAGAGAGAGGGAGATGGAGGGAGAGAGAGCCTTCATTATCCGTCCACCCGTTGCTTCTCCTGCATCATTATCAAGGACCCACCCTCCCTCCCTCTCTCCCCCTACTTTCCTTTCTCTCTCTCCCTCTCTCTCTCTCTCTCTCTCTCCCTCTCTCCCTCTCTCTCAGGCCAGTAATGAGCTCTTTAGTGGCAGCTGAAGTCCTTGTCTTTTGTGTGTTGTATGGTAGATAATGAGCATAGCCCCGTATGCTGGTGGCAGGCAGGCAGGCCTGCTCCCTCAGAGACTCTGGCTCTAGTTCCTCCTACACCCCTCTTCAGTCGCGCTCGCACCCCACCTCAGAGAGCGGCTCATGTATTTTTAAACACAGTTTTTCTGGGGTGACTCGTAAAAACGGGACTTCAGATCGCTTTGATTGAGAGGGTTGTTTATCGGCAGTGGCTTAGAAGTTTTGGAATTTGGCAAGTGAAACAGTGAATAGGTGGCAGGAAAGGGGGAGAATGAAGTGCTCACATAGCTGGTCCCCATGGAGACCGAACCCTCGTGGACGTTCCGCAAACAATAGGCAACCAACGGTCCTCCCCTGACCTCTGACCCCCCCTCGCTGTTTTTCACTTTCAGCGAGTGCTTATGATCCTAATCTCCCACACCTGCCAAAGCACTGCCAAAGACATGTCGAACAAGCTCTGCTGCTGCCTTTACTTCTCCACTACTCTCTCTCTCTCTCTCTCTTTTGCTCTCTCTCTCTCTTTCTCCCTCTCTCATCAATCTCTCTTTCTCTCTCTGTTTGTTCACTCATCACTCTCTCTGCATCCTGGGTGTTCTTATGTCCTTTCTCTTCCTCTTTGTAAACTCTCTTTCTTTCTCTTTCTCTTTCTTTCCCTCTTTCTTTCTTTTCACTCTTTCTCTCTGATTTTTCTTTGTCTCCCTCTCTGTAAAACTCTGTCACTCTCCCATTCTTCACGTTGAGTCCCTTTGTCACTGTTTCACTCTCAATCTCCCTCTCTCCATCTCTCCCTCTCCTCATCTCTCCATCTCTCTCTCTCTCTCTCTCTCTCCCCCTCTCCCTTTGTTGACTTACTCTGCCATATCTTGGGGCTGGTTTCTCAGTATTAAGCTTTATATTAAATTACTGGTGACAGAAATCTGAGCGGGCTATTTCATCACTGAGCCTAGTAACGGGGACGCTGGCGTCTAACAACGCTCCATCTGGCATGTTGTTTTTATTTCTTTTTTTTTCATTTCAATAAATTTATGTAAAATTTATGTATTTTATTCACTGTGTATAGACACTATTTTGATCATTTCTGTCTAGTCTCTAAATAATATTTGCTTATCATGCCTGATAGCCTATCTCTCTTAACATTAACGTTAGCATTACTCCATTGGGCTGAGGAGCCTTAAATGTGGCAGATCTATCCATCTGTGAACTGTTTCTCAGCTGTGTCTGAGCTGCCATGCCAACGGCCTAGCGTCTGGATGGAGAGGTGGCTCATGAACTCTGAACTGGTAACAGGCCATGAAAGATCAGTGCTATCAGAAGTCCACTGCCAGTTAGATTTTGCTCCTGATCACTTCAGACTGATCTGTGCTTCTAGAGCTCTCCAAGCTGCTGGCAAGGCTACCAAGTTGGTGTGTTCAGTGACTCCATCCTACAGTATGCGCTGTTCACGGCAGCCACCATCATTGCCCATGGACATTTCAGCTTGATCTTAAACCAATGCACTCCTTTATTATGTAAAGGTATTTATTTCAAGGAATTGTTTGTTCATAGTGACACATAGTGAAGTAAGAGGATTGGTTATCTGACATACACACACATACACACGCACGCACACACACACACACGGACTCTCACACACACACACTCACACACACACTCACACACACACACACACACACTCACACACACACACACACACACACACACACACACACACACACACACACACACACACATACACATCCATACACAATACACAACACATAAGGACACGTTTCCTTTAGGAACACACGCATATGAGTTTGTCTGACAGTGGCTAAGACACACATGCAGTGCCCTTGAAAAGCATGGCTGAGTTGGAGTTTAGAAAGACATATTTTAAATGGGAAGAGAGAAAGAGGGACAAAGAAACCGAGAAAGTAAGAAAGAAAGATATATTCTAGAAGAAAAATAATGAGATTAAGATATGACCACAGAAATAGATTGAGAAA
>NW_027468565.1:32775828-32780828 GCF_046254945.1 Alosa pseudoharengus | reverse complement strand
GTGTGTGTGTGTGTGTGTGTATGCATATGTGATTGCTGACTTTGTTCAAATATACATTTGAATGCAATCCAAAAATGTGTTAATGTCAGTATCTCACTCTGAATTGAAATCCTTCATTGGTTTACTGTAAAATAAATAATTCTGTGTGTGTGTGTGTGTGTGTGTGTGTGTGTACAGTAGGCCTCCATGGTTTGACCTGCCTCCTCCGCCCTACCTTCCCGAGGGGGATGTACCAGCCGACAGAGAGCTGCCCAGCTACGAGCCCCCCCAGCCTGCTACTCACCCAGAACACCCCCACCGGACTAGCCGCACCCCCGCTGAGGAGAGTGACCAGCTGTAAGCCTGAGTTGGGGCTGCAGCCAGAGAAAGAGAGAGACACCTGAGGAGAGGAATGGACAGACTGCAGCTCTCTTGCTTCAAACCCTGCCAGACAGCTCCCTCTGCTGGATGTCTGGTAGTATGACACCCACAACCCCCCTAACATGGAGAGTTGGGTCTTTCTGCCCCCCTTAACAACCTTCTATAAGAGAGGAAGACAAGAGAGTGAGCCTCATGCTTGTATACGCTACAGTAGTTCTGTTCACCTTTAAAGGGTTGAAGTGGAACCATCTGGAAGGACTCTCTTGTGACATGGACAACAGCACCCGAAGAGGAGCCTCCCTTGAACAGAACATAGCCTGGTGACAGGACGAGCACTTATGTCCAGAGATGTCTTTTTTTGCCCAAAGGGGACTATGTAACGTTAGCTGTGCAAAGTGTTACAGACATGGGCAATAAGATGTATCTTATGTTAGAGAGTTTTTGGTGTACAGTATATATGTGTATAGTCACTGCTAGGGCATGAGCATCTTAGCTGTGCCGGACCGAACATGACCATACAGGACAGAGCGAGTGGCTGGCTCCCTCTGGAGGTGCACTTCAGGCATGGTGTCACACACTACATGCATATCCTCTACACTGGTACTTCTGTGTCCATCAGTTCTCGTCTCAGCCTACAGCCAATCTTTAACCTGTAATTAATGCAGGGTATATATCGCTACACTCCTGACAGCTAGATGGCATCTAGAACCTCAGTGGTTGTCTCCATTGAAGAATATTCTGGAATGTGTTTTTTTAGGGTTCTACAGCATCCAACAAAAGGCTCTTTCCTGAGAAGACATTGCATCTGAAAGCCTTAAGGACCCCAGAAAATCCTGTGGGTTGTGTGTGTGTGTGTGTGTGTCTGTGTGTGTGTGTGTGTGTGTGTGTGTGTGTGTGTGTGTGTGTGTGTGTGTGTGTGTGTGTGTGTGTGTGTGTGTGTGTGTGTGTGTCTGTGTGTTTGTGTGTGTCTCTGTGTATGTCTGTGTGTGTCTGTGTGCGTGCGTGCGTGTGGCCTTCCAAAATGTGCCTCAGAGTCTGGTCAAGATGAAGCTCGAACTCTCGCCCTGTCCATCTCTTACCCATTCATCACTTGGCATGGGCAGTTTTCTCTACAGTGGCTGCCTAAAGCTCCGACTGACTATCTGATCGAGTGGGATGCTTTTATCCTTCGGTGGAGGTCATTTCCTCCCAGTCAACCGATTTGCCACTCCACTGATCAGACGCCTGGTCTTGTCCTACATTTTTATTTATTTAAAGTCTTTCTTTACAAAGGAGCACAGACCTCCTGCGAGAAGGGGCATTTGTGTGAGAAATCTATTAAAGTAGGGTTCAGCAAGAGCACCGTCAGAAATTTGGAGCTGTGCTCTTTATGTCTTAAGAACTTATTCCTAGCAGTTATTTCAGCACACACACTCACTCTCTCTCACACACACACACACACACACACACACACAAACCTTCTCTTGGGAAATCATTGCCTTATGGTGGCTGTCTTGGCCAAGTCACCCAAGTGCCACTCATTTGCTTTGGAGTCGAGGAACATTATGCTGGATTCTACCCCTCACCCTCCCACCCCCCCTCCAAAACTCCATCCAGACGCATTGGTGCAGATAACCGTTTAATTCAAAAAATCAAACTCAAACTTGTGACAATCTAAGTAAAAATCAAAGATGTGACTTGTCAAAACTGCCACCCATGGTGAAATGTACTGACTCTCTTCTAGAGCAGAATTTGCATTCATCTGAGAGTTCATTCAAGTCCAGTGCAGTCATCTCATTTCTTCAGGGTGTGATACCCTGGCAGGACTTTAGTCAGTGCGATTACATATCAATGCATTTAATAAATGACCAATGAATACGTAATAATAAATGAATTAGGATCTAGACATGAATCAGCGAGTTAGAACTCAATTGCATGATGATTAGCATACAGTGATTTAATAACATGTAATGTTTTGAAACAAAGAATCGCAGCTCATTGTGCTATGAAGTATATCATTAAAAAAGTGTCATTTTGTTCTCATTATCTGTAATATGCTCATTTTGCAGCAACTCCAAAGTGTTCAGTTTACTGTAATATGATCTACAGTTGCCCATGAAATGTGAATGTCACTTGCTTCATTTGATTTCAAAATCATGCTGGATCTCTTGAAATTTGACCAGTGCCCGTGCATTATTTGCTAGTAGCAATTGTGCACAGTGCAGGTGTGTGTGTGTGTGTGTGTGTGTGAGAGAGAGATAGAGAGAGAGAGAGAGAGAGAGAGAGCGAGAAGGACATTGCATGCATGCAAGATCATCTCAACATTGTAAATGATGTGTGTCGTCCGTGCTAAAATTTGAAACACTATGCTATGACCGAACACTAACACATTTGAAATAACAACATAACAGAAGTCAACAGATGACATAAGGTCAGTAAAGTTGTTATATGGATGATGTGGATACATTTGAAGGATACAGTAACTGACAGATATACATACCAATGTGTATTGTTGAAGTGGAATTCACCCGTTAAGCCTCAGTAGATGGCAAGAGAGAGCATTTTGGACAGGAAGGAACTGCTGATATTGAGTCGGAAGTCACTTACTACTATCTGGTTTATATTCCAGTGTTTTTAGATTCAAGGCTGAAAAATCAAATAAACTAAAATCAACAGCCACTGCCAGGCCCCCTCCCCCACCCCCTCTCCTTCTTCATAATATATGACAATAAATGTATTACGAAAAAAAAGAAAGTGGGTTGTACTTTTGTCTTTTCTCACTTTGCATGAAGATCCTTTTCGAACTGCAGAAATATTTAAGAGTTCATAAGGCTGACATCTCACAGAGAACATCTTGTTCATATCTCACTCTGTTTTGTAAGGGGATATATTTCATTACCCTTGATGTGAACTAGTACAATACTAAATGATTCAGGTGAAACTGACAGCATTTCACACAGAAGCTGGGAGGCGGGGAATGTGTCGTCGGGGAGATGGGCTCACCTCCCCAGCATCAGTCATCTGTCATTGCCATGGTGATCGCATTGTCACTGAGGTGCACTGAGAGCCCCAAGCATCAACACATGAGTGGACCAGCTTCCCCAGCTCACTGAAGGATGAAAGCATGGACTCTGTCCTTTCATGAGACGAGCAGTTCAAACAGCAGCCATTTCCCCCTGGACAGGGCACAGAATATGCAGACATCAGCCAAACCAACCCAGTGCACATGTATTTACTTACATTTATTCAAACACACACACGCACGCACACACACATACACACACACACACACACAGAGAAACAAACACAGACACACACACATACACAGAAACAAAAATAAATATACGTATTTGAGGGTTCATTCTATAAGAGAGATGGAGAAATGCCAAATCATCAGAGACATAACTGTAAGTAACTGTAGTTCCAACAGAGAAAAACCTAAAAAGTTACAGTGAGAGTGTGAGAGAGATGGTGAAAGAGGGAAAGAGAGACAAAGACTGAGGGGATAAGAACAAAGAAGAGAGAGAGAATAAAAGAAGAATGAGAAGAGAAAGAGAGAGATGATAGTGGTCTAAGTTTGTCTCAGTTTCATAAAGCTCACTAAATCTCCTAATGACATGTGCCATCACGTAGCCTAAACAGCGCCCTCTACTGGCAGATTTGGACAACATCTGCTATGGCTCAGTCAGTGCACAATATGGCCATTGTGTTGCTGAGAGAGGAGGGAAGGCCATTACATAAACTCACCACTGATCAGTTACTGTTTGATAGTGTCCACCAGTAGATAAAGGAACACACCAACTTACCACAATTTGCTGGAAGTGGGTCAGTTAGCCTCAATAGCTCCCTTTTCGCTAACTGGTGTAACTAACTGTATGTTCCCACAGCCCTATGTTCCCACCACCATTTCTAACCCTAACCTAACCCTAATTTTGAAAATGTCCTAAAAATGTGGGTTTCATTTTGAGAAAAATCTCAAAAATATGGGGACTGTGGGAACATAAGGCCTAATTTTGAGAGAAAGCTTAGAAATGTGGGAACATAGGGCTGTGGGAACATAGGGCCTAATTTTCAGTGAAAACATTTTGGAAAACAATTGTGTCATTGCATATGCAGAGAAGAGAAGGGTCATTTCCCAAATAGTTGTATGCAGCTGTGTTCCTTTAAGAGTGTGGATGAGGAGCGCATGCGGTGGTAGATACGCTCCTTATGTGGAATTGGAGAGGGATAGCTTGAGATGTGACTGTGACCATGGACCATGAGTTATTGTTTACAGTCATTCTTCACTGGAGATCACAACTTTGATAGGAGGCCAGCGCTAAGGCCAGTCACAAATAGGAGACACTTAGGTCAAAGCAGGGATACAATCTCAGAAATAAATGACTCATAGCTGCCAGACCACGCAAGCACACGCACACACACACACACACACACACACACATACATACACACACACACACACACACACACACACACACACACACACACACACACACACACACACACACACACACACACACACTCAAACTTAATACACTGCAATACATTTCTTTTTCAGTTATTTTGACCACTGGCCTTTAGCAATAAAAAATACTATAAAAGCATTAAGTAAAGTGGCAGAACTCATAAAACTCATAAAGATCCTTCTTTTAGAATATTAT
>NW_027468565.1:32725828-32770828 GCF_046254945.1 Alosa pseudoharengus | reverse complement strand
TTATCAAGCAAACTGTGATCTCCAATTTATCGCCCATCATTGTGATTTTGTTGTATTTTTTTACTTTCCAGGCGTAGCGTTTTAAGCTGATATGTTTCAATTGACAGATATTTTAAGATGAGCTGTTATCTGCTCAGCTAACAATATTTCTTTAAAGCATGAACTCTGGCGATTTTTCACATATATCTCGAGGTCACCGAGTAGGCCTACTGTCGGTACAAAATAAAATGAAAACAATCGGTTCTATCTAGCTCGAGTTGCTGCAGCCAACAGCTAGAGCTGTCAGGCAGCTACAGTGCTACACTCTGGGGGCATGTAAATGAGCCCCCATGTTCATGCCTTTAGTACTCGGTGACCTCGAGAAACAGAGATCTATTTTAAAAATCGTCGGAATTCTCCTTTAACATAGTTTCAGTAGTTTGCCCAAGAGAACACTTCAAATAGAGTGTGATAAATCAGCATAATTTGGCTTGGTGGCTGGTTGGCCCTGGTCTTGGTATGCCAATAGCAGAGATCACACTTGCAATTTTTTGCTGACACCCCTATGGATTAGGTGTACTATAGGCTTATCTTCTAGTAAATTAATGGAGAATTTCACTTGTAGTTAAACTCAAACTACTCCTTATCCAGAGTCTCTGCTATCAGCCTCCCAGGACCACGGCCAGCTACCAAACCAAACATGCTTATCTTCAGCACTTTCAAGTCAAGTATTCTTGTGGGTGAACTAGTGAAACAATTTAATTTCATCTCTAAATTCCTCACATCTGTACTGAGAGTTTATTTTATTTTCGATTAGTATGTTATATTACAACCCACACACACATTTGGACATATTCATATTGGACAGGTTTTTATTTGGTCATCGTATAATTCATCTTGGTGATGTTTTTGTCTTTACAGAAGCAGCACTTAACCTGCCCAAATGGGCAAACAGATATGTAATACAAGTGTTTTGTTAATGCCAACACATGAAGTAGCACATTATACGCAACATTTCCTGCTTGGAAGAGCAGAGGCTCATGTCAACACACCATGATCCCTTTTCTAAGTGATTCACAACACATCACATCTCCATACTTTCTCAATGTGACATTGTTTTATAGGTATTCCATTGCGTGCCTCATATTAAATATACTTTTCATACAATACTTTTCATTTCATACAAGTAATGACCAGTAATCACTCCAGTTACTTAACTTAAAAATATGCGTTTGATGCGATCACAGACCAGGCTGTATTTGTTTAGGTAGTTAATAAGTCACATTGAATATTAAAATAAAAATGTCTAATTGACACAGATTCTTTGAAGTCACAAATGTGATCCATTAAATGCTCTTTGGAGGCCATTCCGACTTGAGGCGTCAGGCGTTTGCCACCCCGCTTTTTCAAAGCAATTAGCTTGCATTGGGCCTATGTACAGAGAAGCACATGATAAACTATGACAGTGTCACACATCGAATCGCCGTTAAAAAGCCAGACAGGCTGCATGTGGTCATCACGCTAGCACGTTCAGGGCATCGCTCAGAAGCTTCAGGTCATCCTTCAGGGATTCCAGCCCTCCGCGGATCTTCAGGGGGTTGTCCAGTACCTCGATGCTATACGTGTAGGGATCGAATTGCACTGAGAAAGGCCTCTTGATGCCTGCCACGTATCGCCTGTCACAGCAAATAAACCTTTACTTCAATCATGTTAAATGGCACAATCATATCATGTAAAAGTCATTTTTATGATTAATTGGGTGATGTTAGACATTGTGGGTTTGTCAAATGATTTGCCAGTTCTTGTGAGACAGAAAATATGTATCTCAATTGTATTTATGTAAAATCTGACCCTAATTCTATTGCCAGCCAGACACAAAAATTGCATCGACAGGACAAATCTAATATAAACACAAAAACTACATTTTCCTGAACAAATTATAAGGTATGCATATGCCTAATAAATAACAGCACTTGCTTAACAATGTAGCCTACCCCATTAACTCTTTCCCTCCTCTCACATAGTGTCAGATGTTTTGTCTAAGTTTTGTTTTTATGTAACACAACTATATGGAAATTAGTGCCCCTCTTGACTACTATGTGTGGGCATCACCTTAGCTTCTCTTTGGCGTCTGTGAAGCTCTCGGACACAAAGTACACGGACTGGTAGTTAAAGTCCTGGTAGGGCTGGACAGCGACTACATCTGGGTCGAACTCTCTCCTCTCGGGCTCGTCGGACAGGGAGTGCTGTGGAGGAGGACAGAGCCAGAGATGACCTGAGACTTATAGTTTTTCTCAATCGCTTTGGTGCTTTTCTCAGATCGGAATGAAAATTCTCATAACTATTAGTTCAACCTCCACAACATTTAGTAATTTGTGCACATCATAGTAGCAATTTCTCCTTCCTCTGAACAAATTGCAAATGCTTTTGAACATGTACAGTATCAATTGCTTTATTATGTCAGTCAAAATGAACTATACTTATGGATGCTGAATAGTCGTTCCCAATAAAACTAATGGTCTTCATTTCATTCCTTGAGTCATTACATACAAAATTGATGAACTAGTTATCAAATTCTGTCACAATGCTGTAGAATTGCAAAGAGCATATACAGCAAAACTGTGAAACGTACATATTCAGTGTCTTGTACTCACTTACTCCCCTAACTACAGCAACGTGTAACTTTACTGTAGTTTTCAAATGGCTGTACAAGTAGTGTATAGTGCTGTCTTGAGCATGTTCAGGTAGTGTCACCGAGTTCTGACCTTTTTTTGCATGGGAAAACACTGAGAGCATAAACTGTCGTAATGAAAAAATGACAAAGCCATTTGACTATCTTGTTCATAAACGATGGTGTCAAGACTTCTCATTTTGATGACACTGGCAGTTACTTGCTTTTGAGGAATGGACTATCCATTTTGAGCAAGTGATGTGCTTGTGCAGGTTATAGGTTTTGCAGTTTGCACTAATTGTTTTGAGAAATGCACTAACTGCTGTGCAAATGTTAATAATGATGTGAGAAAAGCACCAAAGCGACTGAGGAAAACTGTAATCCCCAAATCCAGAGGTGAGTGCTGCTCTCAGTGCTAGCGTTATGTAATAATAATAATAATAATAATAATAATAGTGTAATAGCGTTATACTCAGTAACTTCTGGGTATCTGTCCACCTCATGGAGCCACATCCTTTGTGAAAAGTAAAAAAGTGTCTCTAATTCCAACAATGTGATCAGAGCACATTTGAAACTCAGAGCATTTAGCTTGTGCTGATCATTTAAAACAATTCAAAATGTGAGTTTTAAAATGTATAACATTATCTGTAATTTATACTGAATTCAAAACCTGGATAGGTTGGGTCACATGAATTTTTCAGGTTTTCCATGTACCTATTTTGCCAGTAGGTGGCAGCAGTGTCACAAGAAGAAGACCAAAATTGTTGTATTGTATGCCCATTTTAGTTACACATGGGCACCATGTGTCTGAGAGTAAATACGTCTGCAATGGACTGAAACTGTTGGAGTGGACAAATAATGTGTCAAATAGATACCTCAGGAATTCTCCAACAACAGATCAACAGATTCAACAGATACAACCCCAGTTTGTACACACACAGTAGATGTAAACTAGATGTAATCCAGAACTGAAGTGTATGTAAACATACAGTAATTTCCTGTATATTAGCTGCATTGTGTATAAGCCGCAGGGCAGTGTTTTATGCAAGTTAAAAATACCATATTAACTGCCCCCGTGTTAATAACCTCATAGCTGAAGAAATTTTGCAAAATCAATGTATAAGCTGTGATAATAGTTGGGACATTTCGGTAAGTGGTACTTGTGTAACATTGAGCTGGACACTACTGACAAGGAGAAAAAAACAGGAAACATGATTTTCAGAGGTCTGCTTTCTTATTCCGTACTGAAGATGAAAATGTGGTTGAATGTGCAATTTGTCTGTAGTTCCTCTGATTCAGCCAGAGACATGTTTCAACTGACAGCTATTCACAGCTCTTGTAGACTAGAAGACTAGTCTAAAATTACTGCAAAATATTGTAGTATCTTCAAGTAGGAGGCATCATCGCTAACATCTACCAGTCTTCTAGCGGTAAAGTGTATGTATGAGACCTTGAATGTCAGAACTCACAGACACATATACTCACCACCAGCTCTCCATAGGAGGAGAGGAGTCCAGCCCCATAGGCTTTTACTGTCCCTCCCTGTTTACAGAGCCCAAACTCCACTGTGAACCAGTACATCTGCAAACACATACACACACACACACACACACACACACACACACACACACACACACACACACACACACAAAAGTACACAGCAGAAACATTAAATAATGACTTGAATGGGTAGCATACAGAGTTACACACACGTTATAAGTGTAATGGTAAAGTTTAAAAGCAGATTAAAAATGCTTACTGTCGACAGCTTCTCTATGTCTTCCTCAGAGGCTCCCAGAGAGGCGAGACCAATTGCCTAAAGTACACAAACATGAGACAGAGATTTAGACACGCAACACTGACCTCTCCAGTGATGCTTAAATATTCTGCAACAGCAGCATTGGCATCCTGCAGGGACATTTGCCCTTACCTGTGAGAACTGAGCAAACGTCCGGTCAGCCAGCATAGGAACATGGCCCAGGAGCTCATGAACACAGTCCCTGTGAAAAAAAGGAACAGAGGGTTTGGACCAAAGATTGTAGAACAGAGCTCTGTTCTAGAATCTTTGGTTTGGACTGATCTGATCTGTACCATATTGAATGCATTTAGTATTCCACTTACTTAATGACATTAATGATTGATTTGTAACATTAATGATTGGTTTTGTAATTGATTTGACATTAATGAATGATTTTGTTTGTACGTTTGTACTTAATGATTTAATGTAAGATACAAGTTGGCCTTATAGTGGGTGTTTCAGACTTTCAATATATATAATTTATTGGGGCAGCCGTGGCCTACTGGTTAGCGATTCGGACTTGTAACCGGAGGGTTGCCGGCTTGAACCCCTACCAGTAGGCACGGCTGAAGTGCCCTTGAGCAAGGCACCTAACCCCTCACTGCTCCCCGAGCGCCGCTGTTGTTGCAGGCAGCTCACTGCGCCGGGATTAGTGTGTGCTTCACCTCACTGTGTGCTGAGTGTTTCACTAATTCACGGATTGGGATAAATAGTAGTTAAGGTATTGTTTACTGTTGCTCTAAGCTATTGGTACTCTTGGTACTGTAGCTTGAACATCATTATTCTTTACTTATTGTTGCTTACTTACTTTTTACTGTACTTCCACTTTCCTCTTTTATTGTCTCCAAATGGCATACAACATACAGGCAGATAAAAATGAAGTGTGTACACAAACACAACATCAAGCATCCCTGCTTGACATCATCCATGAAAAAAAAATAAACAAGTACATCAAATAAGCCAGCCCAGAACTAATTCTGTCCCAGATCTGAATTTAGTAGAGCAGTGATTCTTGAGATTTTGGACCAAACATGTCCGCCAGACAAAAAATAAGGTTTGGTGGTAAAAATATGAACAATATTATTTGAAAAACTTCTCAAAATCTTAATCAGGACAAGGGTTGCACAACAAGGCATGGTTTCATGTTGCCTCATAAATAGTTTTTGTTCTAAATTATATAGAATGTAGTCAGTGCCTGGAAAACCCCATGTCCGGAAGCAGATTTCCTCATTTCAACATACCATAAAAATATCTAAAAGTAATGCAAAATGTATCATAATAATTATATTGTATATATTTAAGTAAATAATTTGTCATCAGTATCAAAAGTCAGAAATTGTATATGTTTTGAATGTACTTTTGAATCAGTCGAACTTGAAGTTTTGGTCAACACCGTCAGACTTTTTTTTATAATGAAAAAAATCAGGAATAATTGTTGGCAGTTAAAATACAGAGGACCCCTTTAGCACTTCCTAGTTCTTCCTCATGTCATGATACCTTTCTAGTTCTGGTAAGTTTTTCATATCTCGTGTATTTAATATCCATCTATTAACACCTGGCATGTCACAACCATAATGTGTCAACACCGAAATGAGCAAAATACAACATTTGTGAAACATGTTTTGTAATTAAGGCTTAATTTTAAGAAGATTATGGAAGTCACAGGCAACAGATATGCTTAAAAACTAATTCTTGTATAAAATACATGTGATATAAGGGGAAAATCTAGCATTTTGTCAACTCCGTCAGATGTGGGATTAGAGAGACTGATAAATCAAACTATTTGTGGGAAGTTATTCAAAAAAATCATTTAATAGACATTTCTATGTGTCTGATGGTGTTGACAAAAATCGAGTGCGAGTCCAGCAAACATGTAATTTATTTAAAAAAAATGTACAACTGGGAGGTTGAACCAAAACATGGTTAGATAGCCAAAGCTACATTTAACAAAGATGTGTTAATAGCTTTTGAAAATATTCTCTTAGAAAATGTAAAACCTGTTTTGTCCCTAATCTCAAGAATCACTTAGAGAAATGGCACTAGGAACAAATGAATGTCTGACAGAGGCGTGAGCTAAATGAATGCAGGTGAATGTAAATGTAACTCACGGTTCGGGAGAGTGCATCGGGGCCGAGGCGTGGCGGATGTACTGGGTGCATTGGAACACACGGAAGGCCAGACTGGCTAGGAAATCCCTTGCCGAGAGGAGACCAGCAACGGGACGCAGAGTAAACCCTGTGCGCTCTGTGGGTATAAACAAGTATAAGTATATAAGTATATATACTCTTTTGATCCCTATATAAGTATAAGTCTCTGCATTTATCCCAATCCGTGAATTATTGAAACACACACAGCACACACACAGTGAGGTGAAGCACACAATAATCCCGGCGCAGTGAGCTGCCTGCTTCAACAGCGGCGCTCGGGGAGCAGTGAGGGGTTAGGTGACTTGCTCAAGGGAACTTCAGCCGTGGCCCACTGGTCAGGGCTCGAACCGGCAACCCTCTGGTTACAAGTCCAGAGTGCTAACCAGTGGGCCACGGCTGCCCCAAAACATATAAAAACGTATAAACAAGGCGAAGGCGGGGAAAGGAGAGGTGATTGACTTCTCATGTTTTGCTATCACATGTTTAAGGCGCAGTGCCGTCCACTTTACGATGTATGATTCAAGTGCACTTGTTGTCAGATTGCGTTCATTTCTCCTCACTGTCCTCTAGCTGTCTGTTCTGTGTTGTAAAAAAAGACTCAGTGTTTCATATATACTTCTAATACAATGTAATGTTGAAATGTAAACTTTTCAATTTTAAGTTCTTCTAATCAAAAGAAAAATGCATTTGTAAAATCACCACTACAATGCAATATGCAGACTAGTACATTGTTCCAACAAATTAGACATGGTAAGCTCAGGTAAACATATAGACACATACTACCACTCGGGTATAAATCATATATAAGCTACACCAAGTAATAGTAGGAATCATATGTTTACAAAATAGTGATAAAGTTATGTTTGTGCAAACAAAATACTGTATGAGTACTATCTAGCAATGAGAAGTAAGATATGAATGGCTTTAAAATAGTAATTAATTTGACAAACAACTAAAGCAAACAAGTATAGTGGCGCCATGCTGACCGAAGAGAAACCCCACATTGAAATATGTTAAAATGATAAGCTATACATAAGATAAGTATACATTCTGATTCCTCAATTATTCACTGATCCTACAGAGAACACAAGTCCCTCCTTTCCTGTCCAGCAGTAGACAAGCCAAAGAACCGGCACACAATTTAAAAATGGAAAATGATAGAGCTTGATATAAGATGACTCTCAATACTCTCACTTCTCTCACTTTTATGTCTAAATAACACGTCTAGTCCAGGCTGTGCTCTTACTGCTATGACCACCTTGTGAAGTAGCCTTACCTTTGAGGAAGCGAGACACATCCTCCAGCTGAGGGATGTTGTCAGGACTGTAACCACAGTGTTTCTCCAGCAGACGGAAAGCCTCCAAGTGCTCACTGCACGCGTGGGAGGTGTACAAGTCTCTCAGGGTGCCGTACACCTCTCGCCTACATACACGCACATACACACACGCACGCGCACACACACACACACACACACACACACACACACACACACACACACACACACACACACACACACACACACACACACACACACACAAACATAGAGAGAGAGAGAGAGAGACAGAGAGACAGACAGACAGACGCAATTGTACAGAGCAAAACACACACACATCAATACACAATATATAATATGCAAAGCAACACATTCCCACAAACATAAACACACACACCCGCAACACACACACACTCGCAACACACACACTCATACAAATACACACAGCATGACACATGGATTGGATAGAACAGATCTACATGAATAAATCCTCAAAATATGTTCTGCTGTTTCCTAACTGAATTAAACTGAAACATACCAAACATACCAAACTACATTAAAGAGTCTGAATGGAATAACAGCTTCAGTAAGTCACTGGACTGCTCACAGCGCCCCCATTTCACTAGTGCTTATACGACACAGCCTAAAATGCTTAGTGGCTTGTTCAGGCTGGCTATGATTGAGTTAATTCAGCATTCAGCTTGGGAACAGAATAATAAATCTCTCGAAAAGTAAACAATTCCCCCCGAAACAATTGTGTTATTGGAAAGGAAACCCTCGAGGGACTGAGGGGAACAAGATTAGTCAGTGATACACTGAACTTGCCTGGTCTGGGGACCAATTGGATTTGAATTCAGCATATTATGGTCTTTGGCCTCAAAACCAGTTTAATCTAACTTACCAAACAAACAAAAGACAAAAAAAACATGCAGTGTTTCTGAGAAATTATTGATACAATTAAAGTTTCTTTCCAAATTGGGCCTGTGAATGTTCAAAATAAAAATAGGATTTTGGAGTTTGGTCATGCAGTGTCCGGAAAATGACCATGATTGATAGATTAGATTATCCTGCCTTGCTTCCCTGCCATCTTTCTCTGCAGCTTGCAGAGACAGTGGAAGTGGCATTGTTAATGTTGGGTGTGTGAGCCTCTAGTGGAAAACTACAAATGTGTATACATCACATAGGCCAGATCAATTAGCAATTTGTCAAGATGCTGCGTGCACACACACACACTCTCTTACACACACACACACACATGCACACACACACACACACACACACACACACATGCACACACACACACACACATGCGCACACACACACACACACACACACACACATGCGCACACACACACACACACACACACACACACACACACACACACAAACTCACCATGTCCCAATCTCCTCCTCTGTGTACTCCACTCGAGGTATGTGCTCTCCACTAAATAAGACAGAAAGGCATGTGACATTCAAAAGGTATAATGAGAATTATTATTATATCTCAAAGTGCTGCTACTGTGTATATGATGTAGCCTACGCACTGTTTGTATCTGAATGCAATGTCTCCAATCATCTTCCTGCGTTGTCTGTAGACGGGATCAGTAAATCCCTATGGAATATCATAAGTCATTATAGTGAAGCTATAATAGTAATACTGTATCAATATGGAGTATCTATGGGTCTAAATGATAAGCCCAGACTGACCGGATGGTCCTGGTCCAGATCGGGATCAAATTTGGTGACGAGATGATGACATTGGTCCAACTCAGTAATCTTCTTTGGAAACCAATGAACTACAAAAAAAAATGGTTTGAAAAAGGCTTGATTCAGATAATAAATATATACACATTTTGAATGGTTAATTACTGTAAGAGGATATCCAGATCATAAAGCCAGACAGCCACTTTCTCAGATCATTATTTTATAGACTAAGCATGGCTCACATTTGACTTCCTTGGTGGTCCTGACATCCTCTGCGATGCGTTTGATGGAGCTGACCAGTGTGCTGACGTCAGAGAGGTGCACCTCACACTGGACGAAGTACTCCAGATCCTCGAGCCCATCGCGGGGCTTCCTGCTCGGACGAGTCTCGAGATGGTTGATCTTTGCTTCAAACGTCTGTATAAGTAATCACGAAACTGCTTCACTGATGAGTTTCATAACAGTTAAAAACATAGACATTAAGCCATACTACTATGTGAAGACACTGAGTAAAGCACACTCTCAGGGCACTGATTACATTCGGTAAATATGTGGAGGCTTCAATGGTTGTGTGAAGATAGATTATAGCAGTGTTATTACTGTACAATTGTATAATGAAATACGAACAACCAGTGGCGCATGTTTTACGTAATACTAATTTCCTCTTTGAATTGTATGCCCAGTTTTAAATACTGAAGTCATAGTTCTGTTGAGGTCTGGGGAAAAAGTTGGGAGGCAGTAATTCCTTATTGCCCACGTGCACTCAATAATCGTAAATAAATATACACTGGTACTGTCCAATGCCCCTCTCACTTACCTCGAACACCTTCAGAGCTCGCGACAACGTGGGACTCTTCGAGCGTCTCAAAGTGAAGAAGAGATTAAGCAAGGCCTTTCCATCGTCCTCCTCGAAGACGATCTGCTCGTTTGCTTCAGCAGCTTCGGCGGCAGCAGCTGCAGCCTCCCTCTCTTTCCTTGCATCCTCTATTAAACTCTGGCGCCTTCCCACAAATCTCGGAGACTGGAAAGGGGAGAACAGCACACTTGTATTACATAGAGATGAAATTCACTGAACCTCTACTCCTTAAGTAGCTGTCAGTGTTAACCCCTTTGATATTGTGCCATACTGTAGCGTGGCCGTCCTTACCTGTGGTGGGATACTTGTTGAGATCGATTTACATCTCCAAAAGCGCTTTACAGCTTCAATGCAGTCTATGTAAACCTGTTGCATAGCTTAGACTTAGAACTTGACACTCGGTCTATACTTCTACAATCACCTTTACAATGTTTGCAAACCGGGTCCTGGGCTTATAATACCTGAATACGTTAGCTGTGTGCTGTGCGTAAAAGCGCACGGTGCCACTTACTGTATGGCTAACCAAGCCAACACGTAACTAAGAACAGTTGTTTTCCTAAAACAGTGTAGGCTTGGAATTATTGACACACCGTTTGATACAACTGTCTTACCGTGATTGAGTCGGCTCGTTCCAATTCGGACGCTGCCCTGCGGATGCTCTTGGTTGACGAAGTCGAGCTGCTGGAATTGGGCATGTTTGGATAGATATGTACTCCCTGTTCCCGCTGGGAGTTCGCCTGCTGATATTCTGTTTCTTATCGCTGTGGCTTCTGATTCCTTCCCCCCTGTCGTGTCCCTGTTCGTTTATATAGAGGTAATTTCTCTTTACTGACGTCAAACGCGGAGAACCTCACCAGCTCGCGTTACCAACGCGTGCTCACCCTCCTCCTGCGCTCCCAAGCTTGTGTAACTTCGCAATTTCTACTACACAAACATTAATTACATCACTTACACAACGTCATCATTTATTTTGGGTTATTGTTGTACATCCTTGACAATTTACTTGCTTTTTCTTGTGCTCCAGATACTTGTCTTGCATGAATTGCTTGTGGTCAATTTCTTTATTCATTTGTTTGTTTGTTTTATTAGATAGATACTCATTAATTGACAGACAAAATGCTTTAAATAAGTCGGAGTTAGCTGTGTGTACTGATTTTCATCATTGTCCCTAACCAGTTCTTATAAAAGGCAGCCTGGAATAAGAGAGCAAACAATGGAAAATACAAAAAACACGTGTATGCAAACTGGTACCCATGCTAGAACAGTGCATACCCATTAAATAAACAAAGAAAGAACATTTGTAAACATTAACAAACAGTATGCTACACATTGACAAAACCAGTAAATTGCAGATATCGTACATCCTGAAGGTTTGGAAATGGCTTCTCACATTTTAAAATAAACAACTAACAAGTAACTTAATGTGAATTGCAACATGAATAATGATGATTTGGCTCATTTCACGGTTTGATCATATAACGTTGATTTTTGTCACTGTGGAATATACCCATGCCTTCGGATGAAAATAGTTGTAACCTTTAAATATTAATATTATTGTCAAATTTTAAGACAGTCAAATGTGTGAGTGTGATGATAGGCCAGCAGGGACCACATTTCAGCTTTGTAATTCCAAACTAAAGGTTTTAAAACAGAACCAAATAAGTTAATCTCATTCATTGTTAACAACATAAATTTGGGAATGTTTTTCCTCATGTCACCTTGGAGAAATGTGTACCCCCAGCGGAGGGTTGTCCGACGTGTAAACGGGATTAAAATGCGATGCATTTGCCCTGGAGGCGTCGAGAGTCGAATGATTGGGATCTTCGGATTGGATGCTGTTACTTCTCCGATCCCCCAAACACAAAGGTTGAGTCTCCAGCATGGAGACGGAAAATGTGAAAGAGCACTCTGATAGCCACAGGCAGTCAGGCGAAAGGGCTACTTTTATTGAGAAGGACAGAGCAACGGAAGCAGATAAGATGCACTGACATTAAGACATAAAACACACACATTTTCCACTCTGCTTGCAGTCATGTTGTGCATGAAATCGGTTTGAAGTACTCTACTGTTGTTGCACTTTCTGGGAAACAGTGTGCGCTTAATCAATGGCCAGCTGAGAGGAGAGCATCATGCTCAGAAAGTTGAAGAGACGTCACGTCTGTTGTTTGGGATCTATTTTTTTTTCATTTAACATACAGTGCATAGGGAAGTATTCACAGCGCTTCACTTTTTCCACATTTTGTTATGTTTCAGACTCAAAATGGATTCAATTAATTATTTGTCTCATCAATCTACACACAATACTCATGTTTGTCCTTCTTTACGCTTCTCTCATCCTCTCAAAGGAACTCTGGATCTCATTCATAGTGATCATCGGGTCCTTGGTTACCTGTCTGACCAAGGCCCTTCGTCCCAGATTACTCAGTTTGGCTGAGCAGATCTAGGAAAGCTGTTGGTTGTTCCAAACTTTTCCTTTTGAAAATGATGGAGGCTATTGTGCTTTAGGGCTTTCAATGCTGCAGAAATTGTCTTGTATCCTTACCCAGATCTGTGTCTTCACACAACCTTGTCTTGCAGTTCTACGGCCAATTCTCTCGACCTCGTGGCTTGGTTTTCACTCTGACATACACCATCAACTGTGAGACCTTATATAAAGAGATGGTGCCTTTCCTAATAATGTCCAGTGAATTAATGTAGGCACAGGTGGACTCTGATCAAATTGTAGAAGCATCTCAAGGGCCATTTATAGAAGTAGGATGCACCAGAGCTCAATTACAAGCGTCATAACAAAGTTGTGGGTTATTTGTGGAAAACAAATGAGTTCACTAGAAAATATTGCCAGAAGTTTGCCAGTGTGGCCGCTAGAGGCAAACTTCCAGCAAAGGTCCATGGCAAACTTCCAGTGAACTTCTGGTGACAAACCTAATTTGCATATGACATTGCTGCAAATTTGCTGCAACATTGTCAAAAGTTTACCACAACTGTTTGCCAGAAACCTAATTTGCATGTGAAAATATGACCTTGCCGCAAATTTGCGCTAACTGTTCACCAGAAATCTGAGATTTCTGTAAGGGTGGGTACAGATGAGAAAAAGGGACAGCAGTTAATGGTTCTTTGTACCTCTCCCTGTCAAACAAATACCGGTAGGCCAACTGGTTGTTCCATTCTAGACCTTACATGTACAGCATGTCCCAGGAGTCCACTAAGAGAAGAGACGACGCAGTGAACTGCGGGAACAGCCGTTGGGTAAACTTGTGTTCCTCTTCAGGTTTGATGTCAACAAATAATAATAGCTGATCTGCTGACTTGCATCTCTCAAGTCTGAGTCTGTAACCTAGGCAATGAAATTAAGTTAATTCACTGTTGGTTTTTAATGACAAATGAGTAAGAGGCTACGCAACTATTGGCAAACTTTTACATCTTCTAGCCATCAGCTATCAAATGCTCACCAGAAATGAGCATTGCATGACACTCCTCTACGATCCAAGACAAGTTCTCTTCGAGTTGCTTGGTTTTACAATATTTATTTTAACTAATCAAATAGCAAACATCCTGACTTACATCCTCATATGCATATGCATATTCACTATTTATTTGAACTAATCAAATAGCAAACATCCTGACTTACATCCTCATATGCATGTATATATGGTGGCCTGTGTGATTGGGATGAAGATTGCTTCATGTTGATTACATTTATGATGAGTATACTATATGGTATATAAGATTGTAGTGTTACAATATAATAGAGGCAATCACCAAGAAAATAGGTAGGCTTCCTGCATGATCCATTCCGAATGAATTGTCTCTGATATAATAAATACAACAAATTGGGCTAGGCAAGACATTTGGCAATACTACTTTCACACAAGTGATGGCACCTCTGTTTACGTCTCCCTGTCAAACAAGTACTAGGCCTGGTTGTTCAATTCTAGACCTCACAAGTACAGCAAGTCCCCGGAGTCCCCAAAGAGAAGAGACGACGCAGTGAGCAAATAGGCTTCTTGTTGATCTTTTGTTGAAGTTTTTTTTTACAGTTAAATGTCGCGCCGGCCTGTCTGTCACAGGCTGACACGCCGTCTCCACTCGCCTTACTCTCTTCATTCATTCATCTCCCCGTCTTCTCGTCTGTCTTTTTCGGACAATCGAGTGATCGTGCCCAGCCCACACCAGGACCACCCGACAATTAACGCAATTATGCATTGATTCCACGCCAGCCTCTGCATAGCGAGCCCTTCAGCTCGCCCTACGTAATTGTTAGACTTTGGACAGAGTAATTGCAGAGCGTCCAGCTGGGTGATTTGTCGTCATCTTCCGGAGTGCTCTTCCTCTATCGAATTCTGCCTCTCATGTTTTTGTGACTCATTAGGCTCACAGGATGGAAAAATACAAATATATATTTTCCAAAACATTTCTCCGATGAATGAACTTGCTGTTTGTCAACAGGAACAAGAACATGGACATATCTGTGACCATGTTCTTATTGTCCAATCATTCTCTCTCTATTTGAGTAGGTACTGTCCAGGGACAAATGAACAGTATAGAGAATTGGGCTGCCACAAAGTAATGTTATGTGCAAATATAATAATAAGGCTGATGATGGGTGTAGTCTATTTTGACTGTTCTCAACCCATGGTGAAACAAACTAGAGAGTAGGGATGCATGAGTTTTTGGAACTGTGATCAAGTGTTCAGCCTCGAGCTCTCACACATACATATAAACAGATAGACAGACAGACACACAAACACACACACACACACACACACACACACACACCCTCTTCACATTTACTTAACAGGACAGGACTTAATTGAATTGTTCATCACAGTAGCCAATATCTTCCCTACCTGGAAGACACACACACAGACACACACCGACACACAAACACAGACACACACTGACACACACACACACACACACACCCCATGCCCTCACCATTACTGATGGCCTTGGGCTACACACTCTTAATGGCGCAGGTTCGATTGTGTCTGGTTTGAGTGACTCAGCCCATTCTAAAGGTTGGCCAAGAGTACACAAATAGTGATTAAACTCTAAGGGTTGCCATTTGTTTGGTCCAATGATTTGAGTGCATGTCTGTCTATGTCCACGTTCTGCTCTGCAGTCTTGCTCTCTAGGCAGTGATGTGCACCTTGACAGATCACATTAGGACATGAACATCTGTGTGAAAGTCTGGTAATAAAGCCTCATATCAACCACATATCAACAAAGTAACTTTTTTAAAAATTTCATTTCAAGTTTACCCAGCAATCAAAATGATCATGACATGTTCGCCCCCCCCCCCTCCCCCTCTCTCTCTCCCTGCCTCACTCTTTCTTGCTTTGCCATTGTCCCCTCTGATGTTTAGCATGGCTATAATTATGCCTAGGCATGATTGCTTTCCACCAGGTCCAAATACAGCTGCCAAGCAAAATGGCTCATCACAACGACTGAGTGCTCCGAGTCCTCCATGACTTTATACACACGTGCAAATTGTGGAAAAGTGGATAAGTGTTTCATGGATGGTGGATCTCCAGTGTGTTGTGCTCAACTGCGCCTTGTTATGACAGCTCCACACACTCCAAACAGAACGTTTTTAAAGGCTGACCGCTTGTGTAATATATTGGATATTTGCAAATGTGAGTTTGACCTGGTTTATGCTGGTTTTATACTTGTCAAGATTCAGGTTAAATTCATATATATATATATATACACTGTATATTATATTGTTTTTTTTATTGGTTTTGTTTGATGTGGTCTGTTTTTGTGGTCAGTGGACATACATGCATCTCTGTTCAGTCTAAAAGTAGATTGGCAGTTAAATGGGTTTTCTTTGGTACAGCATGTTGCTGTTTCCATAATCACCATTGTAACTGAAATGAAATGGCATTATTTCAGCCCAAAATACCTTTAATTTCTCATACTGTTTTGTGATTTTGAGCACATATTTGTCCCACAAAAAAAAACATCAGTTTGTAGGGGTGTAAAGGTACACATATTCGTACCGAACCATTTAGGTACAGGACGTTCAATACAGATGTGTACCGAATGCACCAAATGCAGTCTTTATCAGTTATCAACAGTGGGCATTTTTGCATGTGGACCATGTTTAAAATTCGAGTTCCCATACAAACATATTAAGTGATGGACCATATGTCAGTTTAGTCAATTACAGTTTTTTTCAAATGCTTACACACTAAATCTTTGCTTGTCACACAATTTTCTAAACATGTCTGCCAAACATCATAACCCCACACCAAATCTGCAAAACCATACACTAATTCTCAGTGTTTGACTCAGTTTTCAATTGACTAAAACACATTTTGCAAAACACCACACACAATTTTCTACTTAACACACAAAAATCGAACAGGAAGAAACTTGATTTCATTTTTCAAACACAACCCATCAAAATGCCACACTAAATAACCAGTGCTTCACTCTCTCTCTTCACATGTGTAAACACTCATTACTTTACTGAACACCATCCAGTCATTACCTTAGTATAGATAGATAGATAGATACTTTATTGATCCCCAGGGGAAATTCAAGAAGTATAGTATAGGCCTATAAGTAGACATACTGTACTCTCTATGTAGGTATGGACCCTTTCAATTCTAGGACCCTGCTTCTAGAGGATTTACGGTTGAAATGTTCAGAACCAATGCAGATACTTTGAAAGGAATGTTCTACAAAAAGTCGACTTTACAGTTTTTTACAATTGTTTACACACGTTTTCAAAACTCTGTGTCTATTTTTCAAAACTCCACACACAAAACCCACAACTGCTCACACAAAATGCAAAATGCCCCAAATCTCCAGCAAAATGACACACAACATTCAAAATGTCAAAAACACATGTTTAAAGCAAACATTCGCCTCACATTACAAACACTTTTGTCATAATATGACATTTTGGATACAACATGTACACACTGTTGCTCAAAACCTAAAGCTCTTCTGTATTAGGCTTTCTATATGTATTTCCATACAAGAGTGAAAGTTACGGTATCAACAAAGATAAGTTGAAATACACAGTAAAAATGCAAGCAATATTGAAACCAAAAATAGTGATTTTTCCCAAATAATTTGCTGTTGTGAATACAGTATTTTACAGCAAACAAGAAAAAAAGCAAAGAAGAATACAGTGACCACCAGATGTACATGGAGTTTTGAAAACACTGATTTTGTTTTTTTCTAAAGACAAGTGTGTGTGTGTGTCTGTGTGTGTTTGTGTGTGTGTGTGTGGGGGGGGGGGGGTCATGTACAGTATGTATTCATAGGCCTATAGACCCTTTCAACTGCAGAAACAAACAATTCTACAGTAAGCGTTCCTAAGGCATTTCTGGAGGCACAGAAAAATGCATTGAGCTAATGGTACTGTGGGACAAACAAAAATAGAGTAAAAAGACCAATTTTACATAAAGTCAACTTTTTGTAGAACATTACTGTAAGCTAAAGTCCGATTACTGTAATTTTCAAAGTATCTGCATTGGTTCTGAATATTTCACTCGGAAATCCTCTAGGAGCAGATTGAAAGGGTCTATACCTATATAGAGAGTATATCTATTCATAGACCTATACTAAGGCAATTATTGGATGGTGTTCAGTAAAGTAAAGAGTGTTTGCACATGTAAAGAGAAAGAGTGAAGCACTGGTGATTTAGTGGGGCATTTTGATGGGTTGTGTTTAAAGAACGAAATCAAGTTACTTCCTGTTAGATTTTTGTGTGTTAGGTAGAAAATTGTGTTTGGTGTTTTGCAAAATGTGTTTTAGTTAATTGAAAACTGAGTCAAACACTGAGAATTAGTGTGTGGTTTTGCAGATTTGGTGTCGGGTTATGATGTTTGGAGGACATGTTTAGAAAATTGTGTGACAAGCAAAGATTTAGTAAGCAGTTGAAAAAAACTGTATGTACAGTAAAACTTGTCTTTTTGACTATATTTTTGTGTCTCCCCAAGTTACCATTAGCTCAATAATTTTTTCTATAGACCTATGAATACATACACAACCCCCCTTCTCTCTGTACCGTAACTTTCACTCTTGTATGGAAATACATAAAGCCTATGAAAGACAGAAGAGCGTTAGGTTTTGAGCAACAGTGTCTATATGATGTATCCAAAATGTCATATTATGACAAAAGTGTTTGTAATGTGAGGCGAATGTTTGATTTAAACATGTGTTTTTGACATTTTGAATGTAGTGTGTCATTTTGCTGGAGATTTGAGGCATTTTGCATTTTGTGTGAGCAATTGTGGGTTTTGTGTGTGGAGTTTTGAAAAATAGACACAGAGTTTTGAAAACGTGTGTAAACAATTGTAAAAAACTGTAATGTCAGAAAACATTTAACAGCTTTTCAAAATACTATTCTCATTGCGCATCAGCAATATTGTCAGTGGATTTTAGGCTTTAGAAAATGAACTGAACCATGACATCAAACCCGAGGTGCTCACCACTTTACACCCCTATCTGTTTGTTATACAGTTTTTTTCAACTGCTTACACACTAAATCTTTGCTTGTCACACAATTTTCTAAACATGTCCTCCAAACATCATAACCCAACACCAAATCTGCAAAACCATACACTAATTCTCAGTGTTTGACTCAGTTTTCAATTGACTAAAACACATTTTGCAAAACACCACACACAATTTTCTACCTAACACACAAAAATCTAACAGGAAGTAACTTGATTTCGTTCTTCAAACACAACCCATCAAAATGCCACACTAAATCACCAGTGCTTCACTCTTTCTCTTCACATGTGCAAACACTCTTTACTTTACTGAACACCATCCAATCATTGCCTTAGTATAGGTCTATGAATAGATATACTCTCTATATAGGTATAGACCCTTTCAATCTGCTCCTAGAGGATTTCCGGTTGAAATATTCAGAACCAATGCAGATACTTTGAAAATAGAGAAAATACAGTAATCGAACTTTAGCTTACAGTAATGTTCTACAAAAAGTTGACTTTATGTAAAATTTGTCTTTTTACTCTATTTTTGTTTGTCCCCATGTTACAGTACCATTAGCTCAATACATTTTTCTGTGCCTCCAGAAATGCCTTAGGAACGCTTACTGTAGAATTGTTTGTTTCTGCAGTTGAAAGGGTCTATAGGCCTATGAATACATACTGTACACGACAAAATCAGTGTTTTCAAAACTCCATGTACATCTGGTGGTCACTGTATTCTTCTTTGCTTTTTTTCAATATTGCTTGCATTTTTACTGTGTATTTCAACTTCTCTTTGTTGATACCGTAACTTTCACTCTTGTATGGAAATACATATAGAAAGCCTAAGACAGAAGAGCTTTAGGTTTTGAGCAACAGTGTGTACATGATGTATCCAAAATGTCATATTATGACAAAAGTGTTTGTAATGTGAGGCGAATGTTTGCTTTAAACATGTGTTTTTGACATTTTGAATGTTGTGTGTCATTTTGCTGGAGATTTGGGGCATTTTGCATTTTGTGTGAGCAGTTGTGGGTTTTGTGTGTGGAGTTTTGAAAAATAGACACAGAGTTTTGAAAACGTGTGTAAACAATTGTAAAAAACTGTAAGAGGAGCCAGATTCAAACAATTCAACAACAATAAAAATGAAATATAGCTCAAAATCAGCAAATTAAATCTGCAATGCATTTATTTTGACAGACCCTGAATTTCACTTAGGGGATTTCACAAAGGCATAAAAAGTGAAGTACGATTAAACTCAAACACGACACTACAGATCAGATGAGACAAGCACACTTCTTTCCGTCCACTGACAGGAACTGTCGACCAAAATTAAGATCGAACTGTAGCTGGTTCCGCCTTGTGTTATTCTCCATAGTAGGAATAACTCACATATTTCAGTCTGTTGTAGATCAAAGGAATCAATGACATGAATCCTGTATTTCCTCCAAGTCAACTAACGCATACAAATTATCATAATATTGCAATCTCTTTGCGGGGGATGTACATTCACGTCGTAGCAATGAAATCTTGACTGTAAGGATACATCTCTGTCACTGTCTAAGATATTACTGAACTGCAATACACACACACACACACACACACACACACACACACATCCTCTGTGCCACTGTTTCACGTGACTAATCTTCACACTTGACACAGGTTGTCCTAAGGGTGAACTTCAAACAAATCGTCTTTAAGCTGGTGACTACAAATGTCACTCTTAATATGTCTGATCAAGTCAGGCTAAATTTAGATAACTATATGTCATGTCTTATCTATGAGGGACAATCCTGTATGCCCCCCATGGGGTGAAAAATTGTCATTACCATGTTGAATCATTCAAAAGTGTTTTTCATCAATCAGGATAATTGTTTTGAGATCTTAGCTGTGGCATTTCAGTACGTTTGGTCTTTGATGTGTCCCTCCTTACGGAAGATATGGACAAGATGACGAATTTGTGCGATCAGGCTACAGTGAAGTAGAACTTGTAGAATAGAAGCAGAAGTAGAGGTGACAATGAAACCAGAGTGGACCAGGCCACTGTCCAGGCCAGGCCACTTTATTACCAAGCCAGTAATAAAGCTGTGTGAAAATATGAGACAAAAAATAATCATTTTCTCTCATGGAACAAGTCCCCAGAGTGTTTTACCTGTTATTTCTCTCTCTATGTGTGTGTGTGTGTGAGTGTGTGTGTGTGTGTGTGTGTGTGTGTGTGTGTGTGTGTGCATGTGTGTGTGTGTGTGTGTGTGTGTATGCGTGTGTGTGTGTGCGTGTGTATGCGTATGTGTACGTGTTCATGTACGTGTCTGTAAGTGGGTGGTTCCACATGCACATCAGCCCTGATGTCTTCTTTCTCACCTGAGGGCTACAAGTCTTGTGAAATGGCTCCCCCCCCCCCCCCCCACCCCTGCCCAGTCACACGGAGAGTCCAGAACCTTCTCTGCTCTGAGAGAAGAGTCTTTATTGGATTTGGCCATTGTAATGGCCGCGCACATCCCTGCTAGCCCCGAGCCCTCTGGAGCCAAATGTGATAATTGTGGGGGCCTCTACCTCATGGACACAGCTCCTAATTAAACTCTGACATTTACTGGTAGTGGCTGTGCTGCTGCATCGCTGCTATCTCTTCAGGCTGGATCTGACACTCTCCTTCTTCCTTAAGTTAATCATCAGAGCACTTTCCTGTAAGCCGAGCACCAAAGCTCATATTTTATCTATTGACACACATTTGGCGTGAGTAAACAAAAGAGATTTCAATGTGCATTATATGTTGTTATTATTAGACCACGCCTTAGCTGAAAGATAATATTAAACCCAAACCAAAAATCAGATTCAAAATGACATTTTGGATGCGTGTGTGTGTGTGTGTGTGTTCGGATTCTGATGCTGGTATTGGATAGATCTATGTACGTAAGAGAAAAGAACAACGTAAAAAAATAATAATTTGTAAACGCATTAGGCAGCCTGGAAGACTGACAAATTGTGAGTAATCACTAAATCCGGACATGTTATTTGTGTTTTGACATCACAGAAGCGTATTGGGTGGCAAATGGCCTGCTGTCATGGCACGTCCAGGAGAAGACAAACCGGCGTGAGATGTCAGCCTCAAACGGCTTATCGGAGCAGATCAAAGTAAATTGGCTGGGGTGTGCAACGTGACCGCCACATGAGGGCTAGCCATAAACAGGATCGATGCCTCACCTGAAAAACCGTTACGCGGCCGCCTCGTGACGTTATGGAGGTGCCTGGCGTTAAGGCTTGTTGACAAAAATCACCTTCCTGTCAGTAATGGCCACAGCTGTGGCAGACGTCTGACCCTGGTTGGCAGACCCCCCACTCGTCTCTCAAGTGCCTCCGATTCTCATCAGCACCTCCCAGGCTTCCCATTACCCCGGCTTAGGAGGCAGGCCATCTAATAGGTGCTAAAGGATGCAGGGCCAGGTGGACCATCAACGTCAATAGGGTGATATGGAGCTTTCTCAACATCACTCTGGCTCAACAATTTGGAAAAATTGTTGTTACTATTCAACAGCAGTGTGCAAGTCAATGTCCAGCACTGGGCGAATGTAACAGGATTTGACTTTGAAATGAAAATGGATTTATTTAATCAGTTTATTTGATAATATTTAAATGATTGCAATGACAAGCATCTGCTGCATCACTGTTAATGATAATGAATATGCACATTGCGCACATGCTCATTTACAGTGCCATTTAGGTAGAGAACTCCTGCAGGGGAGTTCAGGGGTCAACCCAAGACCAGCATCCCCCTGAGGGGTTTTGTCATTTCTGCATTAAATCATGAAGTCAGATGAAGTCGAGTCCTGACTTTACGGCACAGTCGCGTGACCTCTGGCTGAACCCTGCCCGTCTGACGCCTCTGACCTGAGCTGACAGAGCCCATAAACGTACAGCGCCCATTCCCTTCTGCCCGCATGACTAATGGCCAACCTATCTACTCTGACCCCTAATGATGCGCTTGCGTGGTGTGCGCCTGTAGACACACACACACATTCACACACACACACAAACATACACACACACGCGTACGCATGTACGCAAGACAAAAGATCCCTAAAGATAGGCACCCCATCAATTGTCCAGCCTCCTGCTGTTTCTCAAATAGCCAGGGCCAGGAGATGGGTGTTATCTGCCATCGCCACATGTGCTCAGCAAACAGCTGTCCACCCACAGAGTCCCGGCCATTGAACAGAGGAGACTGGCTCCCCCTCCAATTACTGGCCATCTACTAGGAAAGGGGGGGGGGGGAGGCACAACACCCTCTCTCTCTGGTGCATGCGTGGCCTTTTATGCACAACGATGCCCCAATGATGCTCTCAGCCAATATTTGCCCAGGCCAGGCAGCTGTCTGTGGCTCAGCAGGAGGTGGTGGGTGGTGGTAGTGTGCTGGTGATGGTGGTGATTGCGAGAGTGGCGTGGGCTGAGCCTCAGGCTATGGATTGTAAAGGAGCCATTTGTGCGTCGCAGGTGTCTGCCATTGTCTCTCCTCTGCCACCGCCTCAATCGGCGTGGCTCACGACCGAAGCGTCACCCAGCCGTCACGCTGCCGTCTGAGGGGAGCGTGGCTGACATGCTCCAAGCAAGAGGAAGACGGGAAGATGGGGGGGTTATGCCAGCCAAGCCGTAGGCGTGTGCAGTCAGGCGAAGAGGCAGAACTTTTGGAAGTTTTGAGAGATTTGTTTGTGCATCAGTCATGCCATAGACTGATCATTTGCGTTTTTTGTCAGACACACTTTGTCTCACACACCAGAGAACATGTGCTATTGTGAAACAGTTTTTCACAGTATGCAGTATAGATTACCACGCATGAATATAAGTTGGCTACTGTTATCTTATCAAGTATATTTCATAGTAAATAAATTAATTAATTAATTAATACATAAATAAATATTTCAATAAGTATATTTTACAGTAATAAGTAAGAGCTATGTTTGTAGAATAAAAAGGAAATCATTAGCTGGCTGCATGTGTTAGAATATATCCATGAGAATATTTGAGATCAACCACTGTACAGTCTTCAGTGACAACCATGGTACGTAGCCCAAAGGTGTCATTTCATGACTGAGAGAATGTGCACTTGTTTTTCTTAATCGTGCTTTCATTTCAATGTACACTCATTTTATTAAATCATGTGCTCATTTTATTCGCTCATTTTATTAAATCAAACGCTCGTTTTACTAAAGTGTGTGCATGTTTAAATTACAGTTTTTTACAATTGTTTACACACGTTTTCAAAACTCTGTGTCTATTTTTCAAAACTCCACACACAAAACCCACAACTGCTCACACAAAATGCAAAATGCCCCAAATCTCCAGCAAAATGACACACAACATTCAAAATGTCAAAAACACATGTTTAAAGCAAATATTCACCTCACATTACAAACACTTTTGTCATAATATGACATTTTGGATACATCATGTACACACTGTTGCTCAAAACCTAAAGCTCTTCTGTCTTAGGCTTTCTATATGTATTTCCATACAAGAGTGAAAGTTACGGTATCAACAAAGAGAAGTTGAAATACACAGTAAAAATGCAAGCAATATTGAAACCAAAAATAGTGATTTTTCCCAAATAATTTGCTGTTGTGAATACAGTATTTTACAGCAAACAAGAAAAAAAGCAAAGAAGAATACAGTGACCACCAGATGTACATGGAGTTTTGAAAACACTGATTTTGGTTTTTTTCTAAAGACAAGTGTGTGTGTGTGTCTGTGTGTGTTTGTGTGTGGGGAGGGTCATGTACAGTATGTATTCATAGGCCTATAGACCCTTTCAACTGCAGAAACAAACAATTCTACAGTAAGCGTTCCTAAGGCATTTCTGGAGGCACAGAAAAATGCATTGAGCTAATGGTACTGTAACATGGGGACAAACAAAAATAGAGTAAAAAGACCAATTTTACATAAAGTCAACTTTTTGTAGAACATTACTGTAAGCTAAAGTCCGATTACTGTATTTTCTCTATTTTCAAAGTATCTGCATTGGTTCTGAATATTTCAACCGGAAATCCTCTAGGAGCAGATTGAAAGGGTCTATACCTATATAGAGAGTATATCTATTCATAGACCTATACTAAGGCAATGATTGGATGGTGTTCAGTAAAGTAAAGAGTGTTTGCACATGTGAAGAGAAAGAGTGAAGCACTGGTGATTTAGTGTGGCATTTTGATGGGTTGTGTTTGAAGAACGAAATCAAGTTACTTCCTGTTAGATTTGTGTGTGTTAGGTAGAAAATTGTGTGTGGTGTTTTGCAAAATGTGTTTTAGTCAATTGAAAACTGAGTCAAACACTGAGAATTAGTGTATGGTTTTGCAGATTTGGTGTCGGGTTATGATGTTTGGAGGACATGTTTAGAAAATTGTGTGACAAGCAAAGATTTAGTGTGTAAGCAGTTGAAAAAAAATGTATTTCGTTCCCATATTTCATTCACAGGAACAGAGCCGGACAGTAACGGAGTACATTTACTTGAGTACAGTACTTGAGTACAATTTTGAGGGATCTGTACTTTACTCGAGTATCATTTTTGGGGAGTACTCATGACTTTACTCAAGTACATTTGAGAGGCAAATATTGTACTCTTTACTCCACTACATTTCTATCCATAACCGTGAGTACCCGTTACTACTTCTAAAAAAAAAGGAAAAAAGAAAAATCTCGGAAACCCTCAATTTGTTGTTTCCCTCTCAAACGTGATTGGATTGTGCAGGCGCCACTGATTGGGACAGCCTATCAGCAATCACCTTCAGTTTTCCGCCAAAGTCAACTCCATGGTCAGATTTAGATAAGAGACGAAACCATGGACGAAACAATGGATGAAGACGCAGCAGGTCCATCCCGGGAATGTGCCAACCTGTGGCCCCACCTCGCCAGACTATTTAAATTTTCTGAACAAGTTAATGATAGTTTTCGCTTCAAGTGTTTCAATTACAAAATAGTATTTTGTATTTGAAATACGTATTTTAAATACATGTATTAGAAATACTGCCCATCCCTGGCAACATGGTAAAAAGATGAAAATGACTTGATTTTACTTCCAATTCATTTTACATTCTCCAAGGTATTAACATTAAAAATGTTCATAACTCCATGTAGGACGTTTCTGTACATAAATGTAAGCACTGTGGCAGTAGTAATGCAATATTTAGAAAATGTAGGCTACTCTTGTACTCAAGTACTTTTAAAAACAAGTACTTCAGTACTTTTACTTAAGTAGACATCTGACTGTACTTTTACTTGTACTTGAGTAAAATTTAGCAAAGAGAGGCAACACAACATACAGTTTGGTAAAGCTGGAAGGTTTGGCTATCCACACATTAGACATTCCTCTTGATCAGTACATCAGAAGTCAATCACTGACACGAATGATTGAGTGATTTTTACAGACTAAAAGAGCCAGACTGCAGTAGCCGATCTTATTTCTCTGTTGCACTTTTGCAGACGATCCCTATGCAGTCATTCTGACAGCAAGTTGCATTCCATTTATTCAGTTTGTAAGAGAGGTTTTTGTTTGTGTTGTAACAATGGCTCGCGTCTGAATGAATGATTAAGGGTAATTTTGTATGTGAGCAGCATACCTGGTTTCTGTGAATAAGACATGGAAACAAAATCATTCAAATGAATGCACGATTTAATTCAAAGGAGCACATGATTTAGCTAAATGCTCACACGTTTTCATAAAATGAGCCAACATATTAGCAAAATCGATGCACATTTTAGTAAAACATATATATATATATATATATATATACCTCCTGAGCTCCTTATACCATGGTGTGTCACTCAAAAACTATATTATACACAGAAGTCCCCATAATGAAGTTATAACAGTTTCTAAATATTACACAATTACACTGGACTAGGGTTGGGCACCGAAACACGGTTCTAATATGGCACCGGTGCCGACACAAACGGTAGTAACTGCATCGAATAACAATGTGGATTTTGGTGCCTCATTTCGGTGCTTAAATAGCGTTTAAAAAAAAAAAATTATACGAGGCATCACTGCATGTCATGCGCCATCTCTAACGTCTTGATAACCTCTGATAGCAACACATCCAGATACAGTTAGCTAACATATGATAAACACTGGATGTATAAACCAGAGGGGTGCACCACATAGGCGAGTGGACAGTGTTTGACAGCTTGCGTGAGCCCAAGTAGCTTACTTTAAAGCGACATGGGAGCTCCTGTCAAAATCTAGCAGTGGGCCTAACTACACACAAGCAAAAGGCTATGAAACAACGTCAACAGTAGGCTAGCCTATACATTACACAATATCCTTGCTAATGCGCTAACTGACATTTATTTGAAATGTTATCAGCAAAGTTATAAGGTGAAAACTTTATTTCACGGTGTGTTAAACAACATAATGGCTTGATAGGCATCACAATGAATATGAAGATCATGTTAAAAGTTAGCTGGCAAAAACATAAATATGTAGGTTACATACCTGATGTCACTGAGCTGTCAAAGAGGCTACGAAACCATCTCCGTACGTTATCGCTAATTAAACTCAGCTGACTGGTGTTAGCGAATAGCCATAGTTGCTGTTAAAATACTAGGCTAGCACTGGGAATCTAAACACTTCAACACCGACATGTAGCCTAACATGTTCAAAACTACTGCGTGTTATGGGTTAAGACAAGAAATTTCTTGAATTAAATGGAAAATAGAGTCCCTGTTAGATTAGCTTGCTTTCAAATGCCGTTGTCCATGACCTGGCAGTTTTATGGCAAGCGGTTTTAACATGCATTATGGCAAACCGCCTACACTGGGTAAACTTGAAAGCTGAGCTCACCATTGTGTGTGCATGCATGGCAAGCTGTTTTAACATTTAAATGTATTATTCGTAGGAGCAATGAGATATTGATAGTAAATTGAACATAACAGTTCAATTTCATGTTCAAAATTGTCTTATCAATAAAAAAAAAAGCAATTCATGTTTTAGACCATTTTAATTTAAAACATTTTAAAAACAAAGTACCGGTTCAGGCACCGTTTCGGCACCGGCACCGTTTTAAAAGTATTGATTTAGCACCGGTATCGGATAAAACCCAAACGATACCCAACCCTACACTGGACTCTCCCTGGGAGTACACAGGCACTGGTAAATGTCAGGCGGTGAAGGGTGGTGGTGGGGGGGGGCACTGGGCCCCGGATACAGCGATCCCTGCGGGGCCTGTCACTTCCTCTCTTAGCGGAGCAGACATCGGGCAGAGGGGAGAGCCGCCCTGGCTGGCCCTTACGCCCACATTTAACCCGGCCGCTGGTATTCCTTCTGACAGCGCAGAGGGGGATCACTCTATACCTCATGCTGTACACGTGCATGATTGTTACAGACCATAGCACCACTGCAACGCTGATCTTGCCCATGTGAGCTAGCACTACTTCATTATTTACATGGAAGTGACTGCACAAAATGGGATAACTTTTTGGTTGTCATATTGTGAAGTAGTAATTTAGCGCTATACCCAGGTGGTTAAAAAACAACTAGGTCATGATCCTACCTGATCAACAGCTTTATACAGTGCAATATCATTCTTGATATTCATTGACAATGTCAGAGACTTCATTTTCCGTATTATATGCCAGTGTACCATGAGTTTGAAGCTGTTCATTTAAGGTAGTATAACTGCACTGGGTTGCTTTGTCCATATTCTGTGACTCTCAATAAGTTCGGTGGTTAGTTTGTACCACTTGACAAGTTCGGTTGTGACTTTTTGAATACGTCTCTGATACAGTATGCTATGAGATGTAACAGGCAGGTCAGGTCAGCATAGTTGACCTGTTACTGTTGGCAGATGTATGGCATGTGATGTAGGCAGAGAAAAGCTGTTGCTCTTACTGTCCACTTTATCAACTATACTGATGAAAGAATAGATTAAATAGGCAGATATGGAAGGTTTGCAAAGTGATTTCATGCTCCCTTTAAATAATATTTTTAGTATTTTAAAAATACAAAAAATACAGTTTTTTTTTATTTTGATACATGGCATGGCTATTTTGTAGCTTATTTTGATACACTTAAAATCAGGTTATTTTATTTGAAAATAAATGTTGATGTATTTTTGCACATCCTTGATCATAGCCTACTTATTGTACTTCTTAAATTAATTGTTGTTATTACTGTTATCATTTAATTGTTTATTTATTTATTTGGCACAATGGTGCCATACAATATAATTGCACTCCACATATGCTCTTCCACACACCACACACCACACATATAGGATAGACTATGTGTTATGGTACAAATGCAACACATGCAGAAACACATATAGGCTACCGCAACTAATAGAGAACTAATAGAAGACTAGATTACCGCACAATTACCACCATAGAGGCATGAAATACAGTTTAGCCTCTTAGCCTATTGTGGAATTAAATATTGTTTTGACCTATGTAGTCTAACTTTACATTTTTATGTGTACACAAAAGCAAGAAGTAGCATTGAGCTGACAGGATATTCAATTTTTCAAGCTGTGATAAAAGCTGACATTTCCACAGGCTTCCAACAGATCTACCCTTCTCTGACTGCAAAACACTTAGAGGCAGTCTGTAATGACCTGGAAGCCATTCTTACTTCGATACTCATGTATCCTTTTTGGATCTGTGTGTGTGTTTTGTTTTTGTGGGTTGAAACCACTCTGTGTGGCAGAGTAATGATAGCTCTTGTCTTTCAGGCATCAAGTTGTTGGTGTAATGACTCATGAAGTGCCTCTGCTTTTCCATGACAAAAGTCTTTCTCAATGTCATCAGTGTCACACACAATAAACAAATGACTGTCTGACAAGTTAGCTAAAGTTTGTGCTTACATATCCACCTTCAGAACTTCTATTCCAATATAAATTATTCCTTTTTTTTAATCATATTCATGATTTTTTGTGGGGACATCAGATATGGTCAATTTGATATCTCCGAACTGAAAATATTTCTCATATAGGCTACCCTAAAACATTCAACCATGGGTACACCAAAACAAATTTGTATGAATGTCAGTAGATCGACACACTCCACAATAGGCCTAATGCAAAGTCTCCTAAGCCATAAATCCGGACGCAGACATTTTTAATACTTTAAACTTCAAATCAGTGTAGCCAACGTCGCAGGCATTTATTCAGATATGTATCTTTATTTCCAATGCCATGAAATTCCATAAAATGAGACGCGCACAGTCTTCAACACTTTCACCACAAGGAGGCGCAAAAATACCATGTCTTTTTTCCACATCACTGTAGTCAGTCTAATTTTAGTCTCTTTATTTATTTATTTCAGGAAGTTGAGAACAAGAACTTTTTGAGAAGTTGTGAAAGAATAGAAAATCACAATGTCGCTTCTGAAACTATATTCAAAAACAATAGGCTATGTGTATTTCAGAAATAGGCTATTAACTAACCTAATTATGAATAGCCTACCAGTAGCCTAATTGGTAATGCAATAATGACAACCCTACGACACAAAAAAAAGAAGAAAAAATGTCTTCTGGACATTGTGCCCAAACAACTGCTGTTTACATAGCTTAACTAATTGTCTTTCACAATTTAGGATTTTATTCCGTTTATCACCAGCGCAAACCAGCGCAAGGGCTTCAAGGCCACACCCACTCATTTCTGTGGTTGACTTTCGGGGACAGAGAATCTCAACATTCAAGTTATGGGAGTGGGAAGCTGTTAACTCGGATAACTGAACGCACCTACTCAGTTAAATTACGTTTTATTTAGCCCCGTGTGAAAGTTACCGTCTTCCGCAGCTGCTCTGTACGAGGCTGTCGCAAGTGGCATTCCGACAGCTGTTCGTGGCATGTGGAGCGAGCGAATGTTATGTAGCTGCTGTTCTCTGATACAGTGCCGCTATGAACGCCCTAACTCACATCACTGTCACACGGAGCTAGCCACCTCCACCATTATCCATATACGCGCGACGAAAGAATGAAAAGAGATCATTGTTTTGCTGCCGTGTTGTGCAGAAGAAACATCTAAAAAGGTAAGTTGCCTTTTGGCTTTTAGTGGCATTACAACGTCGGGAGCTAGCAGTAACGCTAGCTAGCGTCGTAAAGGTAATAGAACAAGGCTTTCCGATCCTTTGTGATGAAGACTAGAAAGCCCTATCGATGGATGGACGGATTTACATTCTAACTTTGAACAAGAGTTCTTCAAATGACTCAAACCTGTACCTGATGTTAATCAACTGATCTCGGTGTCAGATACTTTAACGTTACCTAAGCAGTGTGTTTTTTCTTCGTTAAGTTATCAGTAAGCGTCTTGTTTGGTAACCACTCGTTGTAGAAAGCTAGCTGTGAAGAACGTGAAACCTCTTCTCATAGCACATCTCTACGTGTGTAGTTTCAGGGACTGTTAGCCTCGTTCAAATGCAAATTAACACAGTGCCCAGAATATCATCATATTACTGCAAACATAACGTTAGATGTCCCACTTCGCTATTTGAAACACTTCGGTAATCAACTTAAGCTACATGAATTAACTTTTAGTGGATTGCAATTGTTAGTGGATTGCCCCTGCCTGTCATGCGAACTAGATATTGTTTCAGACAGTACGCTATAAATTAAACCAGATTATTTACATAGCCTCGAGTTTGGATTTCACAAAATTACTGGGCTATCCAAATCTTCCTAATTTTGCCATTTTTCATTGGCATCAGGAACGACGTCTCAACTTCCTGACACTTTTTCTGCCTCCTTCAAACTTTTATAGATGGGTGTGAATGATCATCAGTCCCACAGTCCCTCTCTCAACGACTTGGTAGCATATGTGGCCTTCTCCTTGGCGACTTTTTATTGTGTGCTGTTTTGTATTTAGGGACTTTTACGTAGGGTAGTCTACTGAGCTAAGTGGCATCTCGTGATGTTGCTTGAGAGACTGCTCGGTGAACTCAAAGATGTAGTCGCTTTGCATGTGAACACAGAGGCCGCTACCAGGGTTGTCCTCGTCTTGCACTGCATGAACCACTGATTCACATTTTAGCCTCTGGTTCGTGTGTAGCATGGAGTTCTCTGGATGACTGCCTTCATTAGCCCCCATGTAATCACGGCAGATGCAGTGACACAAACACAAATCAGCCGGGGCTAGAACAGGAAGCATCACCAGCGGTTACAAGGCCCGTTTCCTCTCGCTGTAGGCGAGGTGGGGCAGCAGAACACAGAAGTTAGTTCCCCGGAGACAGCCACGCCACTCCCGTGTGCTGTCATTGCCTAGTCCTTGCACTTTTTCAGACACCAACGCAGGCAGCAGCACACGTTGCCCGCCAGTCTTCACAGCTCGGAACGCCTCTGTTGTAAACTCGATGAACCGAGTACACACATACTCCCCTACACTGGTTTTCAACACTCCCCTACACTGGTTACCTCCCCTTCCTAGTACACAGATGCCCACTTCAGCAGAAGTAGGCCACAGTGCAATAGGGGTAGCAAACACTCTGCTTTTGGTTGGTCCTTGAGAGGAAGACAGATCTTGCTGCACCAGTATCCTTGAGAGCTGCCTTGGCCTAGTTCATTGGCAGTTGCCCCCCCCCCCCTTTGGTACGTGTCTGTCTCTGAAAACACATACTACTAAGGATAGGCTGTACCAGATCTGATGTAGGATAGTGGTCATTGTAGAGAGAATGTAGTGCAGTGCAGTCCAACAGCAGTTAACAGTGGAATGAAACATTAAGCACTTTTGTAAGGAGGGAGAATGGATGTTGGGGGAGAGAGAGGGAAAGAGAGAGAGCTTCCGCCTATAAAATATCCCTTGCGAGGACGGCGGCTGGCTGTGCTGCTGTTGCTGTTGCCAGCCTGGCGGATGAGGGCGAGCGGGGGGGGGGCATGATGTGGAAGAATACGACTCGGTGACTCACTGTCTCACCCTGTTCCGCGGGGCTCCTTGGAGCGGAAGACGGAGGGCCAGAGGCCCGGGTGGCCAGCGTCTTCACTGCCCCGCTCTGCTTCGCTCCCTGGAGGAGATGGAGGCCGCGGTGGTCCAGTTTGGTGTGCTCGAACGTGCCCCTCTTCTCCCAGCAGGCGAAGTAGACGACTGGGCTGCTGAAGCGTGGTTCCCCTCAGAACTCTGTGGGAATATGGATCACATTAGCTGTTCCAAGAGGCTGAGGGTGAGAAAGAAGTCAATAATAGCTGTGTAGGTGTATTTTAATGAAAAGCCCATCATCTCTCTCTTCTAAACATTATTCTAAGGACTGCTGTCTGTCTGCCTGTCTGTCTGTCTGTCTGTCTGTCTGTCTGGCTGGCTGGCTGTCTGTCTGGCTGCTTGTCTTACTTTGTGCTCTCTTTCCCTCTATCAGCATTCTGAACTTTCACTCATTCACAGCATAGTGCACCATTACCATATTGTGGATAACTACCATATAGTTATTCATACAGCCTGCTAGCCTAGGCTAGTGCCCTTTGTAGCGGATTGGTGAATGTCCTCTACTCGTCTCTGTCTTGGTCAGGCTCTCTCTGTGATGTGAGGCAGACACAATATGCACCCTCAGGTCTATGTCTGAGTTTAAGGTAGCGCGCCGCCTGCACACACACACACACACACACACACACACACACACACACACTGCACTGTCAGTGGAAGTCAGGTCGTGTTGTGGAGCATGACGACACAGCACAGAAATAGTGTCCTATTCTACACTAGGAGTAAGGGCAGTGATAAACCTTTCATCTGTTCAACATAGACATTAATTAGTATTCTCATGCAGCTTCTATTTAAAGAGTCCAGTGTGTCTGTCTGGAGAGAATATAGGCCAGGTTTTCCATCTGTCATTGTTCAGTGTCCTCTCCCCCCTCCCCATGTTCTTCAGTGTGGGAAAAGGCAGTCTGATAGCAGCACTCCAGCGAAGGGGTATGTTGCTCAGGCATTCTCAGACAGTGGGGAAGTCCAGGGCAGGGCACAGTGGAAACTTCATCCAGCCTCCCCCGTTGCATCTTTTTAGAGCGGGGCATTCGCAGAGTGCAGTCCCCAGACGGGTGCGGGCGAGGACGCTAAGGAGAAGGGACCAATAGAGACACACACACACACACACCCCCCCCCCCCCCCCCCCCCCCCCCGAACCCGTCACGACCCTGTTATTCTGGGCCCACTGTGTTCAGTAGTGTGTTTTCCCACGGGGCAGAATTTTGTGTCCCTGTGTTTTTTTTTGGGTTTTTTTTTTTAACATCCTGGCAGACATGAGCACTGCCATGTTGTTGCACAGGCAAGCTAATTGGAACAAAGGTTTCCTTGAACGCTCTCTCTCTCTGTCTCTGTCTCTCTCTCCCTCCCTCTCTCTCTCTCACTCTCTCCCAGGGCCAATGTGAGGAGTGGATAGAGCCTCTGTGTTGGTAAAGGTTAAAGGTGAAGCTGAGTTAGCGCAGCACCTTGTTTAATATCCCCCTTCTTCTAGCCTGTGCGTGTGTGTGTGCGTGTGCGCAGTGCTTGGCTGCAACTGGCGTCCAAGCACTGTATTAGGAGGTCATCACAGTCTGTGAGCAAACAGCATGACCGCTGCTGTTGCTATGATTAAGAGCATTTTCCAGATGCGTAAGCATACGGCTCACACATGAAGTGGGCCAAGGGGTGAGCTTTGTTGGGGCTTCGCCCGAAGGCCATGTGTTGTGCTTTTCCGGGCATGAACACAGCATTTGCTGTGTGTGTGCGCTGCATTAAGCTCTGAGGGTTAAGTGTTTCAGTGGTTCCAGTGAGGCTCATAAAGGTACCGCTTATGAAACGAAAACGAAAATATTTTCCTTAGAGGTTATCATTGTTTTGCGTCGTGTGTTTAGCATCCACCTTGCCCTTTAACCCCCCCCCCCCCCCCAGGCTCGACCTCTCGGACCGCTGGCTGCTGCGGTTGCACCACTTGTGATTCATTGTATCCTCTCAGGAAGTGTCCGCACGCAGGCAAACAATCGCTCATTGTTTACGGGGAGGACTAGTAGTCGTGGGCCTCAACCGCGTCCCAAAGGGCATCCTCACTGCTGAGCCTAGCAGCTTACCTCAGCAGCAGTGTGGAGCAAGCCACATGAGTCTGCACTACAGTAGTAGTTTATTTATTAATTTTATACAGGTCAGAAGCCATGTGGAAGCACTAGGCTGCAGTATCTTACGTTTACAAACTATCGACACAAGATCAGCTCAAGAGTACAGTAGCTCATGGATCTGCACTGCTTGTTCCATGAATGTAAACGGAATTGGGTGAGATTTCAGCACTCATTACGTAGTGTTGGTGCCTCTCTAGGCTGGTCCACAGCGGTTCTTAAGGTGATGACGTACATGGGGCCACGTTTTGTGAAATGTTGCTGGGCAACCACATAAACCGGTTCCATGTGTTCTAATTGGCTGAGCATGTCGGTTTGCCTACTGATGATTAAAGTAGCCTACTTCTAAAAAAAGATGCCCGATATTAATGGTAATGTACCCAATAAAGAAATACTCAGGAACTTTGCCCAGCAACATTGCTCCAAAAGTTGACTTAACTGCATCATTAGCTTCAGACTAGATATAGGCTATATGAAACAGGCCAACACTAAAACAGGCTCTGTGAGCAGTACCATACCTCCATACCTTTTAAGCATGTGGTGATTGTATGTGTGTCAGCATGACTAGTTCCATAGCAACATCTCAGTTTGGTTGCTCTGCCCTCCCCACCGCATTAGATATATTTACTTCTACCGCAGCCAGAAAAGTGATGAGGTTTCAGCCCAGTAGTCTCCCCTCTTTGCTGCACATGGTTGCTGCAGTGTGAGAAGATGCTTCTGCATGGCCGGCGCAGTGTGTGAACGGAGTGCGGAGGATTAGCCAGGGGGAGTCGGGTCTGTGTACAGAAGTTTCCAACAAAGAGCCGGGCTATTTTCAGCTCCCTCTGTTGATCTCTGGGCCTGGGATGTATTAGTGGGGAAGGGAAAGACCCAAACACAGAGGTTGCATTTCCACACAAATAACAAATGCTGGACCAGAGGCGAACCGGTGTGTATGTGATTTGCAAGAGGGAGCTTGCACGCACACACAAACACACACACACACACACACACACACACACACACACACACACACACGTACACTGCTCAGATGATCGCCCAAGCAGTAAAGCCCACTGAGAAATTCCTGCTTTCATTTCCACTCTGCAGTCCACTGAAGGGAAAGACCCAAACACAGAGGTTGCATTTCCACACAAATAACAAATGCTGGACCAGAGGCGAACCGGTGTGTATGTGATTTGCAAGAAGGAGCTTGCACACACACACACACACACACACACACAAGAGGGTGTTAAACCGGCAGCCACATACGGACACAAATGTCTACACTTTCCTTCATTAACACAGGACTCTATTCACTAACCAGTACCCCCTCTCTCAACAAACACACCCTAACACCTAACTTTGTACACACACACACACACACACACACTAACTCACTGCAGCAGCACTCATGCAAGAGCTTTTCTCTACACTAATAGAGAGCATGTGGCTGCTGGTGACAGCACCTTCCTGTTAGGACAAGACTGAATGTGTGTGTGTGTGTGTGTGTGTGTGAGAGAGAGAGAGAGAAAGGCTGTGTGTTTTAAAGAAAGCTTGAAGGAGAGGTTTTAGATTGTATACTTATGTGTGCATGTTAGAGAGAGAACAAGACTGTTTGTGTGAGTGTACATGTATATTTAGGAAAGGAGGAGACAGAAATAGTGTGTATGTGTGAGAGAGAGAGAGAGAGAGAGAGAGAGACTTCCCACTCTCTCACAGCAGTGCCCCAGTATCTGTAATGTCATTACTGTCCCATTAGTGCCGAGGGGGGGTTTTCACATGTGGCCCAAGACTGGGCTTTCTTTGACTCTACTCAGCAGTCAGTTCCTCAGTTAATGGGACTTTCCTCTCGTTCCTCTCTTTCCTCATCTCTGTCTCTCTCTCTTTTTCTCTCTCTCTCTCTCTCTTTTTCCCTCTCTCTCTTTCCCTCTCTTTCTTTCCCTCTCTCTCTCTCTCTCTCTCTCTCTCTCTCTCTCTCTCTTTTTCCCTCTCTCTCTCTCTGTCTCACTATCTTTCCCTCTCTCTCTCTGTCTCTCTCTCTCCCTCTCTCTTTCCCTCTGCTGGTGGCTTCCTCTCCTGGTTTTGGCAACACTCACTCAGCCCCCAGACCTGTCCAGACGTGCATCGCACAAAACTAAGGAGGTGATGTCATTCTCAGAGTCATCAAATGCTTTGTCCGTTTCCCTCCATCGAGCGCTCTGTCCAAACCGTGAACTGAACACGGGTCAGTCAGCCCAAAGGAATTCACTACTGTGTGCTGCTGGACGGTGTTGCTGGAAGGTGCTGCTGGTGGTTAATCTATTGGTGTGTAGCTGCTACTGCCAAGACAGGCTTCATAGTGACGTTTTTGTGTTTTTTGTTTTTGTTTGTTTTTTTGCTGCTTCTGTAATGGCGGGCTAACCATGTTAGTTGGATTCCATGGTCTCCTCGCTTCAGTTTATCCCTGAGACCTGGTTGGTATTTTAAATGTACAACATGGTTTAATGACAAACCTGCTGTCAAGTTAACTCGTGGTAACAGGTAAATCTCCTAAAAGAATAATAATAATAATAATAATAAGCTTTATTTGTATAGCACCTTTCATACACAGAATGCAGCTCAAAGTGCTTTACATTTGAAGCATGTAACAAAACTAGATGTACCGCGTAGCGGTACAAAATATGACCGCCGCTCAGTCCTGCACATCCATTCCGCGAAAATAAATCATATTAATGAATTTGTCTCCATCTTCTACTCCATCCCCCACTCTTGAAACTTTTGTGTATGCTTGTTTGGAATGTGTGTTTGCACACATTCCGCACACAAAGTAGCCTACTGTTGCTGCAAAGGTGAATAGATTTGTTTCTGGGCCAAAAAATCTGTAACATTGTTATAAAACCTTTAAAATCTCTAAACAATCACAAGTAGGGCAGTTCATCATAGTCCATCCATTGCAACTGGACTGATGAAAGGTACACCTGTAGGCTACATTGTATTTGGGAAAAGCAGAAGGTAGCAGCATAATGTATTTATTTATTTATTATTAAACTAAAACAATCCCTGTCAGTTCCATGCAGTTTTCAACAGCTATCAAGAAGAGAGGTCATGTCATGGATTTTTGTGAATGTTTCTTCTTCTACATATGCATAGGTTTAGTCATCTAGTTCAAATTATATTCAGCTTTATTGTCAATGCACAAATTAAATACCAGTAGTCTAAAACAAAATGCCGTTTTACCCAGTGGTGCAAATAACTGACATGTCCAAAAGGGCCTTCATGAAATGCGTTGCGAGACTGTTCATACACATTTTAGCGGGCAAAGTTGAAGAGCTACTCTCCGTTATTGTTTGTGCAAATAATATGCTGATTCATGTTCCCTTGCATTTTGCAACCATGAGGTCCATGGTTAAGCTCAATCTTTTGACGCAATCTTTTGATTTTCACCCAGCCTAGTCCATGGTAGGCGCCCGATAGAAATATTGTTTAATTTTGCGATTGAGATATCCACGCACTGGCGCCCCCCCTGCGACGTGTTCGCCCCCCGGTTTTAGAGCTATTCTAAATGCAAAAATGCATAGACATTGCATGACAAAACCGTGACTGTTAACAAACTATAAGCTATATAAGGTAGGCCCTATGCTAGGCCTATTACACAACACAAATTGTCACCAGGCTATGCTGGCGACCCAAATAAAATCTCCGTTGGAACCAATGGCTTACACCTTACAGTATCAAGCTGCCACCTCTTGGCGAAAAGTTAATAGTTTTGCATATCAGTAGTAATACATTTCACGTAGCTGTGAATCACGGAAAGGGCGAATGAAGTGGACACTTCTAAATGGAACCCAACCCACTGTACAGTAACTCAAGGTCTGTGGCTAAAGCAGCCATAATGAAAGCGTTATCATTGTTTGGATACTTCACACACACGTGTTTTTTAATCGCATAGACTACAACTACCAAGCTGGAATCAAAGCACATCGACTCCCCTCTCACACCCTAAACACGCACTTCGAACAAACAAAAAGCGCCTCAGTCTCACGGAATAGCCATAGGCAAAACTGTATCTGACCGGTGTAACGTTGGTACTAAATCATCCATCGCAAAGAATGATTTTTGTAGCACGTGCAACAAATATGTGTAGGTACAGCCCTGCCCTGAATACATCTCAACGTGCGCTCTAAAACATCTGGTTTAAATGGAGATGTAGATCATCACGGGATCATAGACAGGTTATCTTTCAGGTAGCCTAGGCCTATATATTTTCCATTAAAAAACCATCACGTAGCGAACGTGTTGTGGCTAACTCACTTAGCTCCTGTTAGTAGCCTAGGTTATGGTCATAAGCAAATGAGATGACAGTCGAAAGATACAATTAGTGCTGTTATCGATTTGCTTGGTAGCCTATAAACGCATTTATGGTTTTCTACAAATACATCAATAATCAAATTGGCCTCCATCACTCAACCATGCTAACGGTAACATTATTTTACCTACGTTCTGCTATTGATAGGATTAACGTAGCCTACCTGCAGTAAAAAACAAGCATGTCCGATAAACATTCTCAGATTTATTTCGGCTTCAAGAGGAAATGGGAATTACATTTCATGCAGAAATCATCCTACCCTTAGACGTTCTCTGCGGTAAACTACTGTAGCCTACAGTCTTGTCCTTGTAGGAAGCATAGTGTCTTTCTAACCCACTTTAGATTAACTTCCAACAAAATTACGTCTTACTGCAACGATGCGCCATCTAGTGGACAAACGACTACTTATCGCCAATACTGGAAATGCAGCCATGATGATGATGATGAATATTTATTTTGGCTTTCTTTTAATCCTACTGAATTTGTAATTATGTATCAGCCGTTCTAATACCGATAGTATGTGGGTGCCTGTGTGTGTGTGTGCATGTGTATATGTGTGCACCACCATCTACAGGCCAATGAGTGTAGAGTCACTAAATGTACACATAACTTAATTTTTTAGACCCCCCCATGGATGAAATTCTACGAAACTTGGCATACCCCCAGAGAATGTCAGGTTAATCATACACATAAAATTTGGTGCAGTTCTGAACGTCTTTACTGAAGAGAGGGGCGATTAAAGCAGAATGATATTGCATTTTCATTTTTTACCGGGGGGGTGCAAATCACAAATGAGTGATTATGGGCTAAGTTGATGTGGGCCCTTGAGACCAACATACCATAAAAATTTCTTCATCCTCGGTGCCACGGTTCAGGTAGTTATTTAGGAAAAACTGCATTTTTTGGGTTTCGGGGGGCCCAGCGCGGAGGGGGAGTGGCCCCCGGGGACCAAACAAAATTTTTCCGTAAAAGTCTAGTGGGGCTACATACCCACCAAATTTCATGTGCCCCGGTGTTTCGGTGCCCCGGGTATCGTTGACCAAAATTTCAGGAAGTAGATGACGGGGAAAAAAAAAAAAAAAAAAAAAAAAAAAAAACTTTGACAATCCCTATATGACCGCTTCGCTAGCTTCGCTAGCGGCGGTCATAATAATAGTCAGTCAGTCATTATCAATCACAAAAATAGCATCTAGTCTGATGGCCAAAAAGCTCAATTTTGGTTTTCACACCAACAAACTTTCGGCTTTTTTTCACTATGTAAATGAAGCCACAGGGCTCTGCTGTTAGGAGGTTTATCACTTCCTCTGGGTGAGCTTACCCAGGTCTATCACTAAACCACATACTTAAAATACATCCCAGAATGTAGCTGCTGTTTAAATCATCTGCTCCTTGGTGACAGTGGAGATAGGGCAGTTCATGTTAGGCAGTGCTAGTGTAGTGGCTAAGGAGCTGGGCAAGCATGCAGTATCCTGAAAAGTTGTGGGTTCAATTCCTGGATTCCACCGTTGTGTCCTTGATTCAGGCACTTAAAGGAGAAATCCGGCTAATTTTAACACAATTTTCCCATTTCCACATCCCCTGGAAGAAAGTTTGTTGGTGTGAAAACCAAAATTGAGCTTTTTGGCCATCAGACTAGATGCTATTTTTTGGAGGACACAAAACACTGCACATCACCAAAAACGCACCATCTCTAATTTGAAGCAAGGTGGTGGGAGAATCATGCTGTAGGGATACTTCTCGACAGCAGGCCCTGGAAGGCTTGTAAAGATAAAAGTAAAATGAATTCAGCAACATATGGAAATCCTGGAGGACAATCTGATTCAGTCTGCAAGAGAACTATGACTTGGGAGATGATTTACTCTCCAGCAAGACAATGAGCCGAAGCGAAAACTACAGAGAAATGGTTTCAGACCACAAGGTGAATGTTCGGAGTTGCAGAGTCTTATTTAGGCTTATTTAGGTAATTATTGTTAAAAAGGCCAAATTAAATTGATTAAGATTCCATTTATAAAAGCAGTAAAAGTGGAAGGGGGTGTGATTTTTTTATAGGCACTGTAGGTCACTTTGGAATAAAAGTGTCTACTAAATAAATAAATTTGAATGTAAATGTTAGCTTAGTCAGCATAGTTAGGTCTCTTTAGTACAAGCTCTTTCTCTTATCCATAATTAGGTTATCTGTGCTAGCATGGACTGGTATCTAATGAAACAATAACATGTCCTTGTTTTGGCTAGTATTAGAAATGTGTAGCCTGTTAGCTTAGGCAAACTATAGTCCACCTCCTCAGCGATAACCAGAGGCCATAACCTGTCAGCTTAGGCAAACTATATATCTCCTCAGCTTTGTAAACTGTAACCCAAGGCTACGTCGTCAGCTCTGTTTTCTCTTGGGTAGGGAGGCACGGTCCATATGTGTGTCTGGCGTTGCCAGACTAGTAGGCCTGTGTCTGTGTAGCCTTCAGAAGCTTATTCTCCGGTCATGTCTGGCACAGTGATGCATTTTTAATCGCTCTCATCTTCTGCATCTAGACCACAGAGCGACAGGTCAGGTGTGTGTCTGTGTGTGTGTGTGTCTCTGAGGTGTGTGAATGACTGTGAGTAGAGGAGGAGAGAGTAGAGGAGAGGTCTCTGTCTCGTCTGGTGTCAGCTCGAATGAAGCACAGCTGTGTAGTCTGTGAAGTCACCTCTCCTGCTCGAGAACCCAGATTTACCCCCCTGCACCAGAGGGATTTGGAAGCAGTCAATCAGAGTGGTCAGAGACATAAGGATGATTCCAGCGGGGCATCTAAACCTCCCCTCCCCCCCCCCCCATTCACATCTCCGATGGCCCGCCATGCATTTTTAATCCCCCTCTTCACCCATCTTTGGTCCCATTCAGAGTCTGGGTCAGTCTCTCACGCAAGTTGAGCAGCAGCAGCAGAAGGAGCATAGGTCTGCCAAAAACACACACACACACACACACACACACACACACACACATACAGTACCCATCCCCCATCCACAGTCCCTCAGGCTTCTTAACTGACTCCAGACCAGCGGCATCTCTTTGTGTCTCTCTGTCTTACAGCAGTCTGCACAGCAGCAACACTGAGCTGAGATCTCTGCCTCCTCTGCACTGCACAGATGTGGAGCAAAGCTACTCTGTCTATTGTCTACTTGTCTGGTCCGTGTCGTAGTGTCTGTCTTGTTGTGTCTTCGTCGCCCTCTCATCTTTTCTCTCCTTTACTCACCACCTTTCTCTCACTCCTTTTTACTCTTCATCTCTCTCTTTTCCTCCTCTTGGTATGTGCGTCGTCTCTCTCTCTCTCTCTCTCTTTTTACAGAATCTAGCTGTTTTTGGGGGGATTTAGGGGCTGGACATGAGGTCGGACATGCAGCAAAGGCTGGCTGGTCTTTGAGATGGAATGCTGCACTGCTGACGGGTGTGATCATAACGAGATCATAAGTCAAGCCAGGCTCGTTTAAGGGTGTGTGTGTGTGTGTGTGTCCACCGGTTCTTCAAGCCCACAGCACAGATGCAGCTCTAATCCCACATCTTCTCCCAGCGGTCTAATCCAGAAGAGGAGGTCACGGCGTCACGCTGATTAGTAATCCCAGGCCAGAGTGAGTCGGCGAGCTGGGCTGGGCTGGAGGGGAGCATAGACTGTAAAAACAAGAAGCTCACCTCGCTCACCGTCACTTCACATATCACACTCGGCACCTATGGCCTGCCTTCATTGACTCTGTCAACACTGTGTTGTTGGCGCTGTCAGCTGTCGCAGCAGTGAACATAATCATTACTGTGGCCCTGCACAGGTTTCTGAATTCTGTATTCCCTCAAAGGCTCTCTGAGGGAAGGTGTTTCTTCTCAACAAGCAACAGACTGTATGAGTATTATTTTGTTAAAACGGGTCCTATCTACTCTCATGCCTTACACCGTTGCTTGCCCACTGTTGCTTTAGATTCTTATTTTTGCCTGTTCTCGGCATTGTCAGGGTTTTCTTAGTGGCAGTAATAGACTCTGTGGTCATTGTGGTAATGATGTGTGTTTCATTTTGTAACTTTCCCATAATGCATCAGGTCAGTAAGCGGAAGTGTTATCATGACCCGCATCTCTATTCAGAGCTGTCATGTGCGGTGTGTTCATTTTATGAAGAGTACACACACACACACACACACACACACACACACACACACATGAACATCTCTCACTCTCAGAAGTCCTCCACCTATTCTTTACTTCCTTTTCTTTCTTTCTTTCTTTCTTTCTTTCTTTCTTTCTTTCTCTAACACTTCTCTTTCCTGTATCTCTCGCTTTCTCTCTCTCTCCTTTACATCTCCATATCTGCCTGTGTCCTCCTCCCCACCTTTCTCTTCTCTCTCTCTCTCTCTCTCTTTTCTCTCTCTCTCTCCTGCTCAAACTCATCACTCTCGCAAGCCTGAGGGAAATGAGGAACGAGTAAGTGTCACTCTCCGAGCTTGAGGCTTGTTCTCTTATCTCAGTTCTCAGTTCTGAACGGACCCAGGGTCTATAGCACACACACACACACACACACACACACACACACACACACACACACACACAGCCGGTTCTCTCCACCTGTCTGTGATCAGTGCTCGCTTCAGTGCTGTTTAAATCTACACTGCCCACCATCAAGCCCACTGTGGCAGCCCTGGGCTCTGTGGTGAAGCTAGCTCTTGCTAGCTCTGTGTGGCATTGGTCCTTAGGTTCTTCCTGGTCCTGTCAGGGGAGTTTGTACAGTAGGTGTGTGCTCTATATGTCATCTCTTGGAATGTTGGGCAGTAGGGTTTCCTAGGTCCTGTCTGAGAATTGTGTGTAGTAGGCCTAGTCTGAGTTTACCTCCTAGCCTATATCTTCTCCTAGGAACATTGGTTCTCTCCAATGACTGGCCCATGCAGTTTGCTGCACATTCAGAGCAAGGCCATAATATTGTGCACCCCCTGTCACTCTGGGAGGCTTTGGAAGGAATGAGGGCGTACCCTCTGATGTGTACCAAATTATGACCTCATAATGCCTCAGTGTCACATGCCAGGTCTGTGTCTCCCCTGACCTGACACCTGACGTGCATTCAAATTCGCAAACAGTGGCGAACATTTGCAAACAGTTTTCTGTTAGCCTTGAGTTTTCGGCGAACGTTTGCGAACAATTGCAAATAGGGATGTAACGGTATAAAAATGTAACCTCATGGTTATAGTGACCAAAATTATCACGGTTTTTGGTATTATCACGGTATTTTTAAAAGTTTAAAAATGTTCAATATGTTCAGAAAGCACTGATAGGCCTACACAATCTGAAATAGTTTCAAAAAGTTTCTTGTTCACTTTTTCATGTTTAATTGGCTATGTGCTTATAGGTTGACTTACCCTACCATGACTTGGAGTTTGCTATTTCTGTTATTTGGATCCAATGAGTGAGACCAAAGTAAGTGTTCAAAATAAAACTTTAGGCTACTGTGTTCTCCTGATAATGTGAGTGGAATGGATTTAATGAGCATAAAAAGACGCAGAGTGGCTAAATGATACAGTGCACGTTTTTGGTGAAAATCTTCTGCCTTTTAAAATCAGGTGTAGCCTAATCCATCAATTAGACAACAGAATCAGTAGTTTTGTTTCATTGTACCAGGCCTACTGTATGTCAAAAGCAGGCTCGGATGAAGCTGGGAAGGATTAAACACACGGTTTCAACACCGCGGTAATGAAGCGTGATAATTATGATATTTCAAAAGAAAACGGTAATGGTTATC
>NW_027468565.1:32718328-32720828 GCF_046254945.1 Alosa pseudoharengus | reverse complement strand
ATAGCTGAGGAACGAGCGGACATCATCTCAAAGTATGACAAGGTCAGTATACGGGCAGTTAGCCTAGCTCTTAGCAATCTGCTATGCTTTGTCATATGGGTAGTTATCCTAACAAAGAGCACTCCGCTACACTCACCTATATGGGGAGGTAGCATAGCTCTGAGCCTTCTGTTTGGCTCAACCATTGGGCTGTTAGCCTAGCTCTGAGCCACTCTGCTACACTCACACATATGGGAGGTTAGCCTAGCTCTGAGCCCTTGGCTACACTGAGTTGAATGAGTCAGTGCTGAAACACGTGCCACATATTTTCACCAGTGCACTCTGCCTGACTGGTTTTTGTCAGCCAGAGGTGACATTGTGTCCTGACCTGTTCATGTGCCTGATATAGAAACAAGGAGAGTCATCCTTTGTGTGAGGCAAGGACTGCATTGGTCAGAGGGCATGCTGTGGTTTTTGTTTACCTGCGTGAGGTGACTCACTCTGTCCTACTGTGTATGTGTAGGAAGGTGTGTGTGTGTGTGTGTGTGTGTGTATCTGTAGGAAGGTGTGTGTGTGTGTGTGTGTTTGTGTGTGAGTGTATACGTGTAGGAAGGTGTGACCGAAAGGGAGATGGTGATTGTCCTGCCACAGACAGGAAGTTGGACATTAGCAGGCACTGATTCATGAGTGCCCTCATTAACATTGGCTGGCTCAGAGGAGCCGTAGGAAAGACTGACTTATGATTGGTCGGTTATGAGGTGCCACGTTTTCCTCAGCACATGCTACAGGGAAGTGTTTTGTGTGTGTGCGTGTGCGTGCAGGCATGCATGCGTCTGCTGGGGAGATGCTGTTATTCTGTTTTTACACAGCTGCTATTACTCTTCTGCACACACACACACACACACACACACACACACACACACACACACACACACACACACACACACACACACACACACTTCCTTCTTACTGATGTGAGTAATGATGCTTGGTTCACTTTCATTTGGATGTGCCTCAGACAGACAGAGTTTGAGGCACATATATGGTTAAATAAGAGCTGATGGTCTGTGAAGTAGAAAATAAAGTGCTCCCGAGGTGATATGTGTTGCACAATGTTTTGGCTGATGGCGTTTGGCGGGATCCCATGTGCACGGATAAAGCTCAGCGTGATGGCTCTGTGAAGCATGACTCTAAATAAAGCATTAGTCTCCTACCTACCCCAGCAACTCCGGGATAGCAGCAAAAGGTCTTTTTTTTTAAAAAAGTGGTCATATTGTACAAGCTTTTGTACTTTTCATCAGGAAGTTATTTTTTGTATGCATCTAAACAAACGTGTGTGTGTGTGTGTGTGTGTGTGTGTGTGTGTGTGTGTGTGTGTGTGTGTGTGTGTGTGTGTGTGTGTGTGTGTGTGTGTGTGTGTGTGTGTGTGTGTGTGTGTGTGTGTGTAGGGCAGGCACAAGGACCTTCACATCGACCCCTGGGAGGATGGCGACTTCAGCATCTACAAGTTCACTGACCGCTTTGGTTTCAAACAGTAAGTCTTGTTTTCTCCAGGCTGAGCCCCAGTTACAGTGGCTTACACATTCACCCAGAGGTGACCATGTCCTCATTACACCTTTTCAGAGCAGTCACCATGGTCAGGCAAGGGCCTTTACCCACACGCAACCGTGTCCTAATCGCAGGCAAGCATTTGCTGTGCCCCATTGAGTGTCCTCACTCTAAATCAAATCAAATTAGATATGCACTTCTGTTGCATCACATCTCTTGTTTAATATCCCACTTCAACGCAAGCAACAGAAGAAAATAGAAACGCGGCCCCCTGATAAACCTCACCACACTGAGTCACTCGCCAGGGAAAAATACACGCTTGCTGTGATGTTGAGATATAAGTTAGTATTTACGACTACTGTTACTACGGAACAGGTTTTATGTGCATATGGAGTGATATTTTTGGGTGATCCCTGGGTTTATTTTCTATTTGATTTCTTTGAACATATGATCATATGGTTTTCCACAGTGAGAAGGAGCTCCCAACACGAAGTGCCGTGGAGGAGAAGGTAGTCATTCACTAGACATGTACACACATCTCTCATGCAAACCTAGGAAACACGGTTGACCTGCATACACTAATTTTCACCAGTAGACTGTTTTCTGGACCAGAATGTTGATGTAAACTGTTGTTTACCTGTAGTTGTTGACCTTTGGTTTGTGTTTGTTTGCGTGTGACCAGCAAAGAATGCAGGAGATTGAGCGGGTGGACAAATGGCTGAAGATGGTGAAAAAGTGGGACAAGTACAGGAACAGTGATAAGGTAACACACACACACACACACACACACACAAACACACACACACCAGGGCACCGGTGCGACCAGCTATTCGAGAGAGGAAAAAGTGTCCGCATTGAAACTCTACCTTTGGTTCAATAACAGACACATATTTGGCCAATATCGTGGTTTAAACAAATCACAGATAGTGAAGGGCGGGACCTCCCCTCTGATTGGCCGTGGCCCAGTGCCTGT
>NW_027468565.1:32668328-32705828 GCF_046254945.1 Alosa pseudoharengus | reverse complement strand
GTTTTGACTGATGCAATCTGTTGTATTGCAGTGATCAGGGATGGGCATTGATGATGCATGTATTTGAAATTTGTTTTTCTCATTTGTATTTTATTGGGTTGAAAAAAATGGCTTGTATTTTATATCAAAATACTTTATAGGGGTGTGTTTTTGTAGTTTAAAAATACTGCCAAATATTTTTGATAACCAATTCTTTTGGTAATGTGATGACATCATAAAAGTGCAAAACAATGATTGTAGCCTGACTGGTGCTAACCAGTTGTGACCGGTTGTGACCCTGTGCAAGATGAGTAATATGTATGTTGCTCACACACACAATACCCCCCCCCCCCCCTCCCTGTCTCACACAAACCTCAAGTTTCTTGAGAACTTTAATTATATCAGTTTTTTTCTTGAGAACTTTAATCATCGGAACACATGGAACCGCTTATGTGGTTTCCCTACAACATAACTCAAAAAGTTGCTTCATGTATCACCTTGCTGTAGAAAATTCTGGAATTGTTAAATAAGTTTTCAGGCAGAGTCAGTAGTCAGTCAGAAATCTCAGAGAGCTTTATTCACGGCACCGGAGACTCACGTCATGTTGCTAAAAGGCGTAGTCTAAAGTTACAGTACAAAAAAACAAGAATTCCCTTCTGACAAGCTTACATCTCCTTTTGTGGTATGTCAACATTTTACGACCTCATTACCTACTGTAACCCATCAACTATATCTATAAGGATGTATCCCCTAACGACGACATCCGTAGAATCTCACCAAGATTAACCTGGCTGCAGTAAATAAGACCAGGGTGCCAGTTTTCTGAGAGTGGGTCCGACAGATTTCTCTCCCAAGGCCCATACAGAAGCACCTTGAACAGGCATTCCACAGATGTTAGCCACAAATCATCATCTCAGTTTCTGAGTGGCTACTGTATTTTGTACTTTATTTTAAAATTATTTGATATTTTATTTTAAAATACATTTTGATGTTTTTTGCCCATCCCTGGCAGTCATACAGTTAGTTTAATCTGTTGTGCTTTAGCTAAATATGATATCTGAGGAAATGTAATTGGTCGGATGTGCTGATTCGGATTGATGTGATTGGTCAGAGCGTCTGCTGAAGATGAACCTTGAGGACCTGCGGGAGTTCCTGCAGGAGGAGATTGCCACCTCGTACTGTGTCAGCGATGACCTGGTCATCGAGCAGCTGCAGGCCTCCATGTCCGAGCTGCGCAAGATGAAGCTGGACCTGCCTCCACCAGGTACACACACACACACACACACACACACACACACATATATACACACATACACACACACATACACATAAACATACAAACACACACACACACAGTCACCACATGCAACTAACAGAGAAGTAGACTTTACCTTCCTCACACTTCACATATAAGTATAAGTACTCTTTTGATCCCGTGAGGGAAATTTTGGTCTCTGCATTTATCCCAATCTGTGAATTAGTGACACACACACAGCACAGTGAGGTGAAGCACACACTAATCCCGGCACAGTGAGCTGCCTGCAACAACAGCGGCGCTCGGGGAGCAGTGAGTTAGGTGCCTTGCTCAAGGGCACTTCAGCCGTGGCCTACCGGTCGGGGTTTGAACCGGCAACCTTCCGGTTACAAGTCCGAAGCTCTAACCAGTAGGCCACGGCTGCCCCATATGTTGCATAGACACAGGTTCCTGTTTATCAGAATAAATAGGCTCTAGTTCTAGCTAGCAATAATCCCTTCTGCTAATGATTTGCTGATGTCAGCATCATCAGTATGTGTGAGCTCACTCAGTAACAAGCCCATAATCTTATAATCTTAAACAGTTCCATTAGCTAATATGGCTAATGGTACTGTAAATACATGACTTGGCTTTGTTTTGTTAGGATTAAGCCATGGGCTCTTCTATTAGAAGGTTTACCAATTGCTCTGTTAGCTTTGAGTTACCTCTGAGATAGTTCACATAGCGTAGGTGGTTTCATAATAAACATGGTTGAGTCATGTTTTTTGATATCCGCAGCAAAGGGAGATGAGCAGCCGAAGAGGCCGCTGGGTCAGGAGCGGCCAGTGCTACTGACCCCAGTACAGCCCCAGGACGTCATCTCCCCGGACAAAACCCCCTCTCCCGTCTCCCAGTCGGAGCCCAGGACCCTGGGGCATGCGGAGCCCCCACCCCTGCCCTCGCCGGACGCTGTGCTCGTGCACAGCCAGTCCCTGCCGACGCCGGAGGAACAGCCGAGTGTGGCTCCGCCACCAAGCAGCAGCAGTACGGTGACCGTCAATGGACGAAACGGAGCGAAGGGTCAGGGGGACGGTGGCACCGTCGTGGCTCCGGAGTGGCCGCCGCCTCCCTGCCAGCCCCCGCCGCCGGACAGGCGCAGCGTGGACTCGCTCGACCTCCCGGACCTGCCGCCGCCACCTCCACTGTACAGCGACAAGCCGCAGCCCCCGGGGCGGCCGTCTGCCGTCTGCCCGGGCGTCTTCCCCGGCGCGCCCGAGCCGCTGGCGCTGATCCTGGAGGAGCCGGGCGCCCGCATCGCGCTCCAGCCGCCCCGCTTTCCCATGAGCCTCGGCGTGCCCTCGCCCATGGGCGACCGCCGGCCCTCCAACACGTCGCAGTACGACAACCTCTCGGAGGGCGAGCCGCGGGCCGACACGGAGGACGAGGAGGAGGAGGACCGCTACCTGCAGAGGCTCCTGGAGCAGGCGGCCGGCCTGGCCCACAGCCCCAGCTCAGGTGCGGGCTCCAGGCAGCAGCAAACACGGAGCCGCGGCCCGCCTCCACCCCCACCCGCCAGGGACTTCTCCTCTTACGCTCTCCCCCCGCCCCCGCCCAGCTTCTGTGTCCCGGACAAGCCCCCCACCCCACCTCCAGGATTCCGCACCCCTACGCCCCCCCACCTGCCCCAGGAGCTGGAGTACCAGGGCCAGGACAGCTGGGTCACTCCGGACTCCGTGTTCCCCTTGCCACCACCCTGCTTTGCTGACCGCCTCTCCCTGACCCCAACGCCGCCGCCTCCACCCTCCACCTCTCCCAGACCCTGTGTCCACTCCGCCAGCAGAGAGGCCCTCCGGCTGGGGGCTATGGGCCACCGCGGGTCCCCCTCCTCGGGACTGCGAATGCCCCCGGGGCCTCCACCCGCCTCCCTGAAACCCACCGCACAACCCCCAGGTGCTCGCGCGGCACTCACACCCGACACGGACTTCTACCGCCTGCACGCGACCACCCACCAGCTACCAAAGTCGGTGACCTTCTAGGAGCCATACTAGTCTTACCACCAATGACCCTTCCTTTACTTTTCATGTGTATTTATACTGTTTTAGCTATTCAGTATGTTCTGCAAAATTTGGTAGACAGCAAAAAGAGAAGTGTTTTGATTTAGTTTTTATGAACATTTTCTTACTTGGGGATCAAACGTTTTATAAATATTTTTCATTCAGAAGCTGGACTTGTATGAAGGGCATATTTAATTTTAAGTTGTATGTGTGTTTGTAGAGAGTTTGAAACTATTGTGTGTGTGCGAGTATGTGTGTCCTTGAATGCAAAGAAAGGTCATGAATGCTTAACCCCAAGTGTTCGTATGAGTGAACTCCCTTAAGCAGTATTAATACAAGAAGCACCGAGAAATCACTTCTCCACCCTATCAGGCTGTATTGAATCCAACACGGCACTCCTGTTTGAAGCCCTAACTGGTCATCTCCAGAAATGCCCCCCACTTCCTCTGCCAGCACACCAGCCTGGTGCTGTGTGAGCAGGTTCACCGATGTCCTCCCAGTGTCCACAGCCTGCCATGCCCGTATTAGCAGACGCTAGCGGCTCTGCTGTTTGTCACGCATATCGTCATGGAAGTAGCACCTTTTAAATGTGCACCACCACGCACACACACTCGCACAACCACGCAGAAACTAATCTGTTATCACTTCCTGTTTGCTAGCGCGTTGGCTATGAGCAATACTTCCTGAGTTCTGCAGTCATCCTCTTTTTTTTTTTCGTTTGAAATTGTAAATGTAAAATTTTTCTAATAAGTCTTGGCTTTGTTTTGATATTACAGTGAGTTTTGTTAAACAAGGAATACTATAAGCCAAATGTAAATAGGATGGTGGTTATATATATATATGAGAAGACACTTTTCGATATCGTACTGAACTAAGGCGTCAACCAGGGGATGTCCCAGTAGTGTGTAGATGGGAGTCTGCTGTGCTCACGCTACCATTATATCAGATGTCCGACAGGAGTGTAACAGCCAAGTGCCATTTCTGAAGCAATAGCGCCACCTGGAGGAGGCATCATTTATTGGTGTTCTGAAGTTTTTTCGTGTGGTTCTCATGAAGGTCATATAATGCTTTATTAATTTATAGTGTTATAGTTATATTTCTTTTCTACTCATGTTTGTGTTTTGTGTACATGAAGTATTTAAGTTTTCAGCACGAGTGTCTCAGGTGCATCCTCTTGTTAAGGAGAGGAACCAACCCAAAGGCTGTTGAATGGTGTGATATCACATTAGAAAAAAAAGAGAGAAAGCTTTACTTCTGTGTGTGCGCTTGCTGTGTGTTCTTACAGCGTTTTTTTACTTGTATTTATATATACATACACACACACACACACATATCCATCTGACAGTTTACACTCATAAAATGTATATATTTTATTGGCATGTCTCATATATTGCTTTGGAATTTCCCCAGTTTCTCTGTCTGGTAAAAACATGATCTCTGAGGACAGTCTCTTTTTAAGACCATATACTATATTGCCTCTTATAAACTAGCTGAGACTTCCATCAGAGTGTATTAGACAATCATTGTATATCAACTCTTGACAATTACACCACCCTCCACCACCAAAATATATATCAGCAGGTTCTGTACCAGACTCACCTCTTGTTAAGATCGGAGCATTTCATTGACCAGACTGAAAGGCCCAATAATGTATCACATTAACTTAAACTAGACAAAAACACATACTGGACTGCTTAATAAACAGTAATGTGAAGGCCACAACCCTTGTTGCCAGACAAGGTAAAAACACGTTGACTAAAGGTAGTGTTAGTAACGGCTAAATGGCAAAACACAAATTTACAAAGCATGATGGGACATTTACAAAATAAAATGTTGCATGTAAACATTTAAAATAGGAGTGTGGAGTCTTTGGAGTCAGTTATAGCTCTGGGCGTGAACATTCACATTAGGCTACTGTAAAAGTGCAAAATTACAGCATCTTGTGTTTAAGGCAAAATATTGAGCTTTACATATAAATACATTTTTAGTAGTGCAGGCATGATTAAATATACATGGGCACAGTGCCAACTGTGGTTCAGGCACGATGAAATAGGCACACTAAAAACACCGCAATGACTCCAGTTACTTCAGTTCACCTGTGATCCATCTGTGCATATCTACGCAATTACTTCAGACTGCTGGTGTCTGTCAACACAGTCAGCCGCCCTTTGAGGGACCTGAGCGATTGTGTGTGTGTGTGTGTGGAACCCATTAATCCCTTGCTATCCCAAGTGAACTACTACAGTGGTGGATAGCCAGGGGCATGTTTCCCAAAACCATAGTAATTTCCCATTGCCAACCAACTAAGTTGCAAACAGGTTAGCAACTATGGTTTTGGGAAACACCCCAGAGTGGGAGTGTTGAAAGAGCTGGGTTGTTGATGAAGTAATAGAGTGAAGTCCTATCAATCCTTCAATAACGTCAGAAATCCTTAAGGGTGCCACAGGGAAGAAAGGGATAAGGCCTTAGGGTGGGTGAGGGGGTTCTGAGGTCTTAGGGTTGGTGAGGGGTTCTGAGGCCTTAGGGTGGGTGAGGGGTTCTGAGGCCTTAGGGTGGGTGAGGGGTTCTGAGGCCTTAGGGTTGGTGAGGAGTTATGAGGCCTTAGGGTGGGTGTAGGGGGGTTGTGAGAGCTAGAGCTTGAGCTGGGACATGAGGCTGTCCAGTGATGAGACGCTCTTCTTCAGCTTGCTGTCGTCCTCCTGGCCCAGGGTGACCCCAGCCAGCCGAGTGGAACCAGAGGCACCCAACACACAGGGCAGGCTGAGGAACACCGCTGCACTGATGCCACCCCAGCCCTGACCAAACACAAACACACACACACACACAATAAAACATTTAACTCATGGACAATAAAAAAAAATAAACAAAACACAACCACACAGCATAAAACATACAAACTAGACATTAAACATTTAGGCACACATACACACACACACAAAATATACAATTTATATGAATACACAAACAATACTAGCTAACATAATATACAAAACATTACATTATTCATGGATGCACACACAAATCACAACCACATACACACACACACACACACACATAACACACAACCATGCAAACACAATCAGAGAGCACAGGTTTGATATCAATAGGTGCAGTATATGAGGATATAGATCTCACTACCACTGCTGCCAGGTCAAAGATAATGGGATTTAAACATCCTATAAGTTTGGCCTGGTGGGTTTAATACTGCTATACAATCCATCAGACTGTACATATATGCTTTGATTTAACTGGCATTAAACAAATGTCAGCTTGAAAATGGAATTTTAAAAACAGGTGCCATCTCTGTGTGATAGTGCATGTCACTGAGCTAGAAAATGTGCTTGCTCATAGGCCTGCTTGCACCCTGACCTGGTTTGTTACATCAAGTGCTTTCTTAGTACATCAAAGCAAACACACGCAAGCATTTGACCTTTTCCCCAACCATCTGAAGCAAAAAAGGTGGTCAGAGGAGAGACCATGAGGGGGATTTGAGAGTACCTGAGCCAGAGTGGTGACAGAGTGGGTCTTCTTCTGGTCAGTAATGATGCTGTGGGTGATGTCAGCGACTGATAGCGCCATTGACCATGACCTCTGTCCTTTCCCCTTCAGCAACTCAAACCCTCTACGGGCAGAAAACACAAATACCGGTACAGTAATTTCCGTCTCCATAATCCACACTATGAAACCATACCACAGTATACAATAGTATAAAACCATATGATCATCATTGGGCTGTGATGTAGTGGTGATAGCAAGCATTGGCATTCAAAAAATGGTGGGCTTGAGTTCTATACCCGAATACTGCTAGTTCCTGTTGCTTTAGATAAAAAGCTACATTACACTTACTTTTCTTTTACTTGACTCACTTCTACAACTCACTAGCAGTCTCATGAGGACTCATTTTAGCTTGTGCATTGCAGAATAACAATCACTTTATTCATCAAGTGCACAGCGTACGTAGTACTATGATTTGGTGATGCGGTACAGTGAAACAACAATAGAATAAGAGAGAAAAACAACGCTGACCATAAATAACTGACTGAAACATTAAACAGTAGTGAGAATACTGTATACAAACATATGCAACCCTGTAATCTTACACAAGTCATGCATTTGTTTCTGCCACTGCGGTTTGTTTCATTATTTGTTTGTTTGCAGTTACATACTCTTCGTGCACAGCAATGCTGATATGAAGGTGCATTTCAGGCTTAAATTCCTTAGTAGTTACCTGTCAATCAGTGGCTTGGTTGAGTTAGACACAGGACGGAGTTCAGGGTGCACGCCAAAACCAGTGGTCAAATTACTCCAGACACCCACTGCAAACACAACAGCACATTAGACAGTCATCTGAGGGGTACTCCAAGTATGTGGCATAGTGACAAAATTGGGTAAGTTAATTCAGGGGGTATGTAGTAAACATCTTAACAGATCAATTCTACTGCTTATATTTGCTAGGAAAAGAAAAAGCAATAAGGCTCTTCTATTATAGCCTGGTTCCGCCCTCCTATGTACTTCCGCTCAATTTTCATTTTCCTTCAGTACATCGTCTGGGATTTGGGTATATTCGCGGGTTTTCTCAGGCCAAATTTGACCTGTCCAATCAGCGAACAGAGGGGGTGGCTGAGAACGATGACGTTGAGTTTGTGCGCTAGTTTGAGCATGACATACGTCACAACCAAACGTTAGCGATTGGTTATGGCAGATCCAGAGTGGCTCTGGGTAGATCCAATAGTTTTAAACTTCAACAGAGTACTCGCCTTCAAGGAAGTTAACGCTTGGCAATGGAAAGTGTCCAGATTCTCTGTACATTATGCATTTCAGGAGTCTGGTAGGACCAGGCTACTTCTATTAGGCAGTTTGTCAATAAACCATGGAATTGGTCCATATACAGTATAGTCCAGCAGGGGAAAGGGATTTTTTCGAAACTCGTATTGGCATCATTTCAAAATGGCCACCAAACGAACCCCATGTGACATTGGTTGACCTTGGCAACATCAACATTCTTAACTAGACACCATTAGGAGTCTCCTCACCCTTGTTGTCAGACATCTCACCGATCACCCACGGCTGTCTGCCTGTGCTGTTGGCCACCAGAGTCACGTTGAAGATGTGCGCGAGGCGCTCCGAGTCCAGGTTGCAGCCCGCACCGATGACATGGGTGGGGGGAAGCCCGCTCTGCCTCCACGCCACGTGAGTCATGATCTCCACTGTGTCCAGACACAGGGGCCAGTCAGTCAGGCAGGCAGATTCCAGAAAACAAGCAAGACTAAGGAATAACTCAACTCACTGCAAACAGAACATGACAACTAATACTTTGTACGAATATGGTTGTCACACATTAAGCTAATGTTGTCCTATGATATCAATCATATACACACATATGTTTGTTTGTACTGAACAACCAGATATGCAGCTAAATGTATATAAGATTAAGGTTAAGGTCACTTTATTAGGTCTCCCAAGGGAGAAATTAGGACACAGCACATGTAATACAAATAGATTAATCTTCAGCCAAACCCATGTCAGAAACCCATGCCCTTCTGCTGCCCTATGAGTAGAGGAATGGGTTGTGACCATAGGGTTGTGACCAAAGATTCTAGAGCGCTACGTGCTCCGTTCTAGAATCTTTGGTTGTGACTGACCTGGCTGGGAGGCAATAAAGAGCACAGCATTGGGGCTGAGGCGGGCCAGGCCTGGGATGATGGCCCTGTACATGTCCACATTAGTCTGAACCACGCCAGCGTAGGTCTGCTCGTTGCTCCACGCGTTCGCAGTAACTACCACAACCTTGGAGCCAGCGGAGGCTGACAGGTCTGCCAGAGCAGGAGATAAACAAGTAAACAAACAACGTAAACACATCAGAGGGGTATATTATGATATTATCAGAGGGGTACATTATGATATTATCTGAGGGGTACATTATGAAACAAGATGTGGTATGTTGAAACTAAAGCCCGATGTGCGTTCAAATTGGACAAGCAGAGGCAAAATTCCATGGCTATTGCCTTGTTGCTTGCCAGTTTGCTTACAGTCAAAAGCGAACAAGTGGCAATTTTTACATAACAACGTTCAGATTTAAAAGTTCAAAGAAAACAAAGTCCGCCAGCAACGTTCACCTCTGTTTTCACGTTTGAACGTACAGTACTTCAGGCTTAGTGCTCAACATCCCACTAACCATGTTTTGCCGTCGATGTTCAACAAGCTGCCAGCTCCCGCAGCCCTTAGTGGCCTACATAGTGATGCAAACCCACATTCATGGATGGCATCTTGAGAATGCGTTTTAGTTCTAAATGACCGGGCAGAAACTGTACTTGATTGTGTGTGCAAAATGAAGGGCAGAAAGAGTACAAGATGTGATGGCCCAAAATGCCACAGTATACTGGATGTGTTCTATATCTAGTTGCCGACAACAGTACCTTTGGAAACTTCCACTTTAGGCAAATTGAAGATCTCTAGATCCATTGTCCCACTTTTTGAGGAGCTTTCTGGAATGTCAATCAAAACCAGTTTGTCCACACCTCCCTGGAAAAAAAGACGCAAAGGGTTTACTGACAATGAGTCTTTAGGAATTTCTTTGAATGATTGCAACACACACTTAATGCAAAAGGGTCTACTCCTATTTCGATTTCTATATCCTATTTCTATTTAGACCCTAGGAGTCAGCTGATAAATGAATGCCACTGACCTTAGCCATGATACTCAATACAGTGGCCATCCCAAGGTCTCCACTTCCGATTACTGTGACTTTACTGACGGAGTCTAATCGGTCTCCACCTGTGGAGGAAAACAAACTAGACCATCTGAACTTCTGTATGAATTCAGGGTAGCTCCCAAGAAGACATGTACAGACTATAATAAGGTACAGAAACAGAGAGTGCTACAGAAACATTGTGGATTGTATGTTAAACAACTGGGTCATTCTTACTTTTGTATATTAAAGGAGAATTCTGGCGATTTTTCACATAAATCTCTCTTCCTCAAGGTCACCGAGTACTGTTAGTACGAAAAAAATGAAAACAATCGGTTCTATCTAGCTGTAGTTACTGCAGCCAACAGCTAGAACTGTCAGGCAGCTACAGTGCTACACTCTGGGGGCATGAACATGGGGGCTCATAAACATGCCCCCAGAGTGTATCAACAATCATTTTGTTTTCGTACCGACAGTACTCGGTGACCTCGAGAAACAGAGATCTATGTGAAAAATTGCTGGAAATCTCCTTTAACACACTATATTTAATTTGTTGACACAGACAACAAGTGTGAAGTACAATGCATCTGTCTCCTAACCGTCATGCATTTTGAGCTTGGAGACGTAAGCAAGCAGGTCATTGGGGTCTTCGGCCTCTCCAGAGGGCTTGGTGCTCAGCGGTGGATCCTCCTCAAACTTGGCAATCATCTGTGCCAGTAGCCCATTCACAGATGTCTTGGGCTTAGGGCAAAAATATCACCAATCAGACAAAATCGATGACTGTAACATTTGTTTCTACAGTGTAGATTTCCTTGACTGACCAAGTCATGCATAACAAGATCAATTTAAGTTTTTCACATCACATACACACACACACACGCACACTTCTCTCATTACAATATCCAGGCATTTGTTATTCTTCACTCAGTTAAGCAAAATTGCATAGACCATCATGTCGATCTCAGCCCTCTTACATGGTCCCAGTTGGACAGCGAAGGAAGGTGTATTCGGCCCTGTGCGTCCACGTGCCGCCCCTCTCGAATCACCATGTTTGCTGTGGGCCTCAGCATACACACCGGGGGAGTGAAAGGGAATGACTCCAGCAGCCACATCAGGATGGGAAGGTTGTATGATCGGCCTGATGACACCAGAGGAATCACAACCACACACACAATCACAAATGTCTCCCAAGTACAATGGGTTTCACTGGCTTTGTTTTACAGTACAGAACTTGTCTTTTACTTGAATCATTTTCTACAAGATCCTGTATAGTTTATCTCACCTTCATATTTTACCGGGATGTTGCCAACCACTTTCAGCAGGTCTTTTTGCAATCTGTCAGTGGATACTAAGACGGACATAAAAGCAAAGCATGATCATTCCATTAATTCGCTGAGCAGTGTTGAATGAAACCGCCACAGGCCAATCGTGGCTTAGCAACCCGTCACTAGGCACGGTCTGACAAGCTTTTCGAGTTTTGCCATGTTGACAGTCCCAGTGACGCCACTTCCGTTTGCCTCTATGACCTCTTGACCTATCTTTCAAAACATTTTGAAGTCGCGAAAAATAAATTATTTTCTGGTCCCTTTTGACTTGTGCCTTGAATTACCCATATGATGTTTGTCAATTTTAAAGACAATTTTTCATGTAAAGACATTTGCAGTTTGTTTCGTAACTATTGAATTACAACATTGTTTGACTACAAACCCATTAATCAGTCGCGCTACGTTAGCTCATTCACAGCCACACTAGATTGTACAATAGCTTCTACCAGCAACAGGTCTTAATTGGGCTTTCCTTGCCGATGAAAATACCATGAGTCAGAGGATTAAACACATCAGGTAAGTTGTATTCGTCCATAGACTGTACATTAGATACTGTTAAGTGACATAGCAGGCAGCAAGATGCAACCGTTAACTAGCATAACAGCTAATCTTATCGTTTCATTACGTTGGTGACGTACATCGTTCGAGACGAGAGATGTAGTCCACTGAGCGGATTCGCACAAAACCAACATAACTTTTGAAGTCTATCGAACAACAGTACTTTCTTGACGTGAAAAATGATCTTTTAAATTCACACACATCATATGTGAAATTCGTGGCACAATTCAAACTGGACCAAAAAATAATTGTTATCTCTCCATTAACTCCCGTTCATATTTTTTTTTAAAGATAGGTCCCTTGTAGCGGAAGTAAAACGGAAGTCACTGGGACACTCTGTTAACCTTTGTGGAGACTGAAGGCCTGTGGGTCATGAAGGGCACTTATTTGGATGTGTGGTGCCCTAACCCATGTAAAGACACAGTAAAATAACATGTTACACTATAGAAACATAATATAATTGGGAACACATATTGTTCTAACTATAAAAAATGGCATATTGCATGATATTTCCATAACCGCGAGATACACGCTTCACGATAACGGCAAGAAGTTGTTAACAGACGTTCACCAAGATGTATAGCCCATCAGCAATCTATTAAAAATAACACCTATTTGAAGTACCATTCATGATATGTTGTCAAATATTGAAGTTGTGGGAAGTACATAGCTTAAATGGTATGTTTCTTTCGTCCCACATGCCTGTTCCATTCATTCTGGCCAGGAGAGTCGAATGAAACAAAACGCACATTCGACTTCTGCTTAAATAACTCATGAACGGTTTTGTTCAGAGATGAAATTCCAACTGTATTTGACAGAGAACATATGTAGGTTGCTAGTGACAAAATATTAGCTTTCAGTGTGGTACGATGTCTTTGTAAATTACATTTCATTGAAAAGTCCCGGTTCTCCCCCTATGTAATAGACGTGCAGGGTGCTAAAGCTTGTCAGGCATAGCAACAGTAACTAAGGAGGGTGAATCGTCTTATGATTCATCTTAGTTAACTATGGACCCTTTCAACAAGGTAAACAAAAACAATGCTTGAACATTATATTTGGGCCCCAATCTACTTCCTCTGCATTAAGATAACATATGGAATGTTAAAAAGGAAGTCTTGTGGGGCCAATTATGATGCTGATAATGGAACTCAGAATTTTACAGAACCTAAATGGTTGATGCTAGAATGGATCAGCCGCACGGACAGGGGGCGGTCGTTCCGAACGTTCGATGCAGATGCCGATTGTTGCGGATCCATTCTAGCATCAACCTTTTCACTGTTAGCATCCTGGTTGAACTTTCCTATGGCTTGCTGCGGCACCTAAGATGGTTTACAATAATGACACTTACCGAAAGACCCAACGTGAATCTCCATGTCAGGGTGAACCCGGTGCACTTTCTGAAGCTCCTCAATAGCACTATCGTGAAATTTGTACTGCAAATGGAAGTAACGATGAGGTTATAATGACAGTGGTTTTGTAATTCTGCTAATAGGCTACGCACACTAACGTCACAACTCTACCACTAGACTGTGTAGTTGACAACCAAGGTTAAATTAAAATATTTAGGTAGTTAGTCACGTAACTGAAGACTTTATGGAATAACATTACAAGTAGCAATCCAGTTATAAACATAGCATGCTAGGCTGTGAAGAATCTAGTTTAACCGGTAACGTTAGTTTGAACAAGCGATTTACGGAAAGCCCAAACTCATGACCGAAACCAGGATAAAAAAGACTTAACTATCATATAATACGCTTTCGTTTATTACATTAACTAACGTTATCGCTAAAAAATTGAGAATTGAACAAACCTTTGAAAGTATCTTTTTCACTGGTTCCGAATTTAGATCCATGATTGTACACCAGTAATTTGATTGTCAGTGTTCCAAACCTTACAAAAATAAATCTCTAAACTTTCGCAGCCGCCCTGTACGCGCGGCTAGCTGTCAGAAACTGGAAACCTTCCGTAAACTTAAATGAACGCCCCATATCTACGGTGCACCGTAAGGCGAGAAAATATTCACACTGCTGTGGATTAGTTAAAACACTGATGCAATGCTCCCATGGCCTTGTCATACTCCCCATCAAATACATCCACTGTTGACATACAAGTTAAATGATCAATTATTAATCCCATAATAACTGATCAACTTATACATTAATCAAATGCAAGCCAATCTTGAGATTAAAACTTTCCCATTGCATTCCACTACAATCAAACTGTACTGGTTTTTACATGTCTGTGAATTTTTCAAGTTCAGATCAAATGGTTTAAAACAAATCCTTATCCTGCATATCTCAGGAGGTGTATTACTAAGCAAAGTTACTGGCTTACCCAGGTAATTTAGGAGTAACTGATACTGACACACTATAGAAACAGAACCTGTTCAGTGCAGTGTACAGAGATCAGAGGGTTCCAAAGTTACCCAGGTTAGCCTGGTGTACAGCCCTTTGATTAACACTCCATATACCACTCCAACTGCTCTCTATAAACTGCTGTGTGTGTGTGTGTGTGTGTGTGTGTGTTCAAGTATTTATGGAGAGGGAGAGGGAAGGGGGGGAGGAAAAAACACCCAGACAGCATTCGACAAATCACTTTTAACAAGAAAATAGCGCAGTACAATTCAAACAAATGGCAGTTTTCACTTAACCATACTTATATTAATAGAATAAAATGATCTCCACGGTGTCTGATCTGTTTGAAGAAATGCAGTCAGATGTAAGGCCTCCAAACGTACATATATGAATGATTTGCTGTCGGTACAAAAATGAAGTCTGCGATTGCTTTTCATTACATTATTTTCCTCAGTGTAATTCACCAAGACAAGGCGCTCTCCATAGTGCAAAACTGCTCCCTTTCAGGGGAATTTCAAATAAATAAAAAATACAACAAGTGAGAGCAGCAAGAGGCACCTGTTCCTCACTCTAACATTCCTCCTTGACCCAAAGTTCATATAAAGCAGATTTTCTGTTTTGTTTTTTTTTGTCTCGCCCCTAGATCTTTCTCCGCTTGGCTTTCAAGAGCGCTAGTTTCCGTTTGTTCTCTTCCTCCTCCAAACGCAGCTCCTCCTCGTCCTCCTTGATGCCCAGGCGTAAACTAAAATGGGGGAAATTGTGGGTGGGAGAGAAAAGAAAGATGCATTCAAGCTCACTGTGCTAGTAGCGTTAAAGTCCCTGTCCCACATCAACAAAACAAAAAACAGTTGACCACACGAGCGTACGGTGCAGCAATAAACAGGGGGGCTGGTAACATCATTTTAATTTTCTTTTCTTGGCGCTTTGGCGTCTGAGATCTTCCAGTTCACGTCGCTCCTCCTCTTCATCCTCCAGCACAGCCATCCTCAGGCTTTCACGCACACAGAGGGCGCACAGGTGGAAAACACAACACACAGACACACACAAAACAGACGTGATAGATGATAGAAGTGACTATGATGTGGAAGTGGATTCATAGACAAGCAACCTTTGTCTGCTGTCTTTTGACTAGTCTGCTGGACTGGATGCAGCAGCACTTACCTCCTGGCCTCCTCTTTCTGCTGATCTCTCCAACTGCTCTCCATAAACCGCAATGCATAGTCACTCTCCTCTTTGTATCTGCACAAATACATACGCATGAGAGGTCAAGGTCAAGCAAGGTCAACACCACTAGAGAAGAGGTATTTTAATGTTTGTTTTTTTTCCCTCAAGTGCATTACATTTGTATATGTGGCAGCTTATAACTACTTTGTTAAACTGTAACAACAATTCTAGCTTTGCTTACTTGTTCCGATCATAGCCAAAGATTTCCCTGATATGTTTTGAAATTTCATCTTGATCCTCTCCTCCATCGTCGATGAAGTCATCCATCTCTGGGTCCTCATCGTCCTCATCGTCATCAACATATCGCCGTTTGTAGGCAGACGTGATGGGTGGCAACATTGCACCTAGATAAGAGACAACCATTTCTGAATATACAGTACAACCAAACCAACCTTTTCAAACTATCAGATGGAATGGCCAAGTGGAATGCTCTTCTGGAAGAGTATGATCGTGACAGTCTGAACTTTCCACTCAGAATCATGGCCAATGCTGTAAACTCTCTATTGTGTTGCTGTTTTGACAGGACCACGGTGGGTGACAATGGCCATCTAAGCCATCATCACTGGCACCGATGACAACAAACACCAGGTTAGTATGGAAGCACAGGCATGAGGAGTCACTGACTTAGTGCTGGAGTTACAGGAAACGTACAAACTGCCATAATCAGATCAAACCTAGATCTCCACAAATTGGTGTTCAAAGAGGTACAGATGTTTTGAGTATAGACATTCTATGCTGTGTGAGAATGGATCATGCCAACTATGGTAACTGATGTACTGCAACCACATGATTGACTCAAAATTAAAGGAAGGAAGGTGGAACATTGTTTACTTTATGATACAAACAAATTTAAACATCAGTAATTAATACTCATGGTTATGTTATAACTGCAGCACTTACCAGGAGGCCTAGCAGGGGGCCCCTGACCATAAGGTCTTGCTGGTATTCCTTGTCTGGGTGGCATTCCTGGTCTAGAGGGTCCTCCGGGTCTAGGCAGCATTCCTGGTCTGGGAGCCATTCCAGGTTTTGGCACCATGTTCTTAGAGGAGATGGTCTCGGCCACCACAGTACACTTTGGTCGCCCAGGCCCTGAGGGCCCACCACCTCCCCCTGCCCTCCCAGGCACTCCTCCAGCAGCTGCAGGCCTAGGCCCTCCACCCCCAGGCCTCGCTTGTAAGCTACCCCCCGGCCTCGCTTGTACGCTACCCCCAGGCCTCCCTTGTACGCTACCCCCCGGCCTCCCTTGTACGCTACCCCCCGGCCTTGCTTGAACGCTACTCCCAGGCCTCCCTTGTAAGCTTCCCCCTGGTCTTTGCTGTGCTGCGCCTCCCAGTTTACCTGCGGCTCCACCAGACACCGGCCGCATTTGTCCGTTACTGCTCGGCCGGGGGGCACTGCCATGGCTGCCCCCCGGTCGCTGGTGCTCTGCCCTCCCGGAAGACGACCCTTTGTCCGAGCTGCCCTGGCCAGGTCGACTCTGGCCCGAGCTGCTGCGCTGTGCTCCTTGGCTGGCACCCGAGGGTCTGGTCCCAGAAGAACTTGGCTTACCTGAAGAAGGTGGGTGGTTCCCTTTCCTTGGGTTAAGGTCACTTGTGGAGCTGTTGGGTCTCTGGCTTGAGGAGGGCCTGGCGGCCGGCTGTTTGGCAGATACCTGCGAGCTGGCCTTTGCCTGCGCTCTGCTGCCACCTGAGGAACCTGAGGAGTTTAAGGTAGGTTTTGGTCGGTCCGACAGAGACGTCTTGGCTGAGCTGTGTGGCCGCTCTCCGGAGCCGTGGGGCTTTGGCTTCCTGCTGGACTCGCCGGAGGAGGATTTCTCCGGGAGACTCTTGTGTGGCTTGCTGCCTCCCCTGCTGTCTCTCTCAGGGACACTCTTCCTGTGAGTGCTCGAGTTGAGCTGTGCTTTGCTTTTGAGCTCGGACTTGGTGTCGCGCCCCTTCTCTTGTTGCCTCCGTTCCTTGATCCTGCGTTCGATCTCGAGCTCCCTCAGGTCCTCTGCGCTGCGCGGCCGCTCCTCACTCTTCTTTGGCACTGGTTTTATCTCAACCGGTTCGTGCTGCTTTTTCGCAGCAAGCTTCAGCAACTCGGCAAAGTTCATAGGCGGGGGTGCAGCCTTAGCTGGGCCCCCAGGTTTCTTAGTCACGGGTTTAGATACGGACTTGCTGGACAACTGGCTCTTTGCCGCTGGCCTCTCTGGAACCTGTTCCGGCTCAGATTCAGACTCCGTCTCTCCATACTCATAGTTATCTTCGTCATCTTCATACCCTTCACCCCTCTGGTTGTCATCCTCTCTGCCCTCTCCTTTGGACCTTCTCTTCTTTGGAACTTCCACTATGGGGACACCATTGTAACCATGGAAGTTATCCTTTGTGCGGGACGCCATCGCGCGAGCCTTTCTATCCGTTTTCAATTCCTCACGTTTCGCCTGAAGTACCTCTTTCTCCTTCTTCATCTTTTGTACTTTATGAACAGAAAAAAAAACATTACAGAACAATTAGAGAATAGTTATGCATGTTCTCAGATGCTAAGTAATATAATTAAATTATTGATAGAGTAAACAATGGTTATATGCAGTTACATTCCTATGTTTACCTTTCTTTTTCTGGTCAGCCTCCTGTTTCTTCAAGAAAGCCTGAACGGCTGCTGAATTGACGCCTTTAACTCTGGGATCCTTTTTCGGTGGGCCAGTTTGTAAACTGTATCTCTTCTGCGGACACATCACATATAAGAACATTGTCAACATTACTTGTTCTGAACATCAGGGAAGACTATGGATGAACCAATGAAATGAATTACAACATTACTATCCCCTATCTGGGGAACATTACTATCCCTACTATTGTGCTGGAAAATCAACACATGGTTTTAATGAATAAGTCTGTTTGTAAGTGAAAAATATCAATACACAAGACAGGCCACTGTAAATGGCCTCAGAGATATTCATATATTTTTTATTTGTAATCAGAGGCATAGGATAATCCAGCTAAATAAATACAGTTTAGTGAGTGACTGCAGTGGTGTGACATTTTAAATTACAACCCTGAATTGTAACGTGAACATTTATTATTCATCGCAACTTCATCCTAATCCCATGCATATCATTTGCAAGCTCACAGCATGATACGTATTTCTACATTTCCACCGTTACGTAGCTTAGTCAGTGGATGTTGCTGCCGTAGCGCTATAACTCATACAACATCTTTAAACATTTTAGCTTTCATGACAACACATCAAATTCAAAACTCAAGACCCACCGGAAGGCTACTGAGGCCCTGGTTTTGAGAAGCCATTGCCAGGACATTTTCAAAGTCCATGCTGCTACCCACCACCGATGACAACTGGTTATCTGATTAACGTTGCAAGCTAGCCAGTACACTAGCCCTCCCCCAAATGAATCCTCCGTGACGGCGCTTTCGTTGTTCACAAAACTGTTAAAATGAGTCCACTGTCGAGGTCGATGTGATAATGTGGTATAAACTAGCTACGTTACACTAGTAACGTTAGCTAGCTGTCTTTCAGCTATCGTTAGCAAAAAAAGACCAGGGGTTTCACCAGTCTGGTATGATAATCCACGTAAATAGGCTTCAATCGAATTTACACCGACTTCTATTCTCGTGAGACCATAAAGGTGGATATTCTGATAATCTAATGTTACAAACAATCAACTGCTAAATGTATATACATGGTATATAACGGCGAAAAAAAACTTAATTTGTCAGTCGTTAGCACAACAGCTGAGCTGGGGGTTGATTTAAACACGTCATCCGGTTCAGGCTCATGATGTCACGTCCGGGGGATGTATACACTTTCTAAGCAGACATCCAGCCTACCATAATTTTGATATTTTTTTAATTCTAGATAATCTTCTAAAACTATTGAATATCAAACACTGTAACATCAAAAACAAATGTATACACACAGAACTTGCATATGGGAGTATTTGTATCCCGTTGAAGATAGGCTATGGCCTATCATGTACAGTACACTTTTTACAATTTGATTGTAGGGTATTCGAGAGAAGATGGGTCTTCCGTGAGGTCAGTAGACAAACACTGGCCATCTGTGTTTTTGTTGCTCACTGATTATTAAGCCCCTCCTATAAATGGGCGTATCGAAGAGGTCAATCTCGCCCCCTTGACAGCTTTTGGGACTTTTGATTGGACAGATTCAATAACAGCATCCTATCAGTGTTTTTACAATAATCTCCTCCCACGATTACAGCTGCTGTGCCCCATCCCTCTTCATGATGGCCTGCCCCTAACAAGGGACACAAAAACAATTCGGGATACAAAGAACTGTGCACTGCGAGAAACTGGTACCCCTCAAAATACATCGTATTCTCGGCTGAATACTTACTGTACGTAACAGTAGCAGTAACAAGGTCTCTTTACAGCTGTAGAGATGGTCTCGCCTGTCACTGTGGTAAGCTCTTTTTACGTAAGGGTATCGTTGTCAAAAAACTTTAGGCTATGCCCAGCAGTCATTTCATATCTGAAGCAGCCTAGGTTAGTATTGATTTGATGAAGATATCCGCGCGTTTTGAAGGGATATAGGCTAGATGTTGCACAGACGACAAAGCTTTTAGCCTTATTAGATTTATGTATATCTATATATATCTATCTATATATATATATATATATATATATATATATATATATATATATATATATATATATATATATATATAAAAACTATGATTCATTATTTATTTGTGTTATGCTATGCTCTGTTGACCATATTCAAGATTCAGTAGTCTACCGTCAAAGCAGTCTGCAGCCTACCCGAGACTATCTGGGTAAACAGTGAACACGTGATAATTAGGAAGCATGTCTTTTTTCAGACTCACAATAGCCTAGACAATGTGCTTGCTTATGATAAGAAATAGGATGTTATTTTGGTCATTTTATTCCTGTGCCTAAATAAGATACCATGTGCTCTATCACCTATATAAGTTCAGTGGTTCTTGACCACCAGCCGATTATCTTATGCTACTGATGGAGTCGGTTTAAAGCTATTCCAGGCACTTTGTCTCATACGTCAGTGTTCCTTTTCAGTTTAAGCCTACGATAACATGGCATTCGATTTTAGATTTGTGAAACACTGTAATCAACAATACTCAATATTGTTCTAGAAACCACCGTGTCTCAGTTGTTTTCACGATGTGTTGGCTAAACTGAAAGGAAATGTCATCACATGAGGAGCGTTTTGTCTCTTTTTGTTTAGCTTTTGGCAACGCATGCGCGATGTGTGTGGTCCATGCGCCTTTGAAGTCCTATGGTCCACAATAGCCTAAATTAATAATTATTGCTTAAGCAGCAATCCGCAAGAATCCTTTCTCATTAACAACAAATACCGTTTTTGTGAACTTTAGAAAAGTGAAAGAAGTTATAGGCCTAAGTCTTATTAATTTGCCTACCCTGATTTCTTAAGCCGTAGCCTATGATCATGTCTTTGAACTCTTTTGTAAGCTCCACGGATGGACAGAATCCTTTTTTCCCCTTCTGAACAGCTGGCTTTTCAGCTTATCACACCATAAATGAGATTGTGTGTTTATTGTTGAATAATTACATGGTTATATTCAATTTCTTATTTCTCCCTAAGAATTAGGCCTGTAGTGACAGCTTGGGTAATTCATTTTTTAAATGTCTCTTTTTCACATAATGGTGCTGCCCACTTACCCTTGTCAGTTGTGATTAGCCCTGAGATGTAGGGAAATCTGATGTTGAATGTGTGACATTTGTAAGTGTTGAAAACCTTGGACATAATGTTCCAGAGCTGTTCTTAGGGGAGAAAAACAAGAAATAACAGCTTCACTTCTCTCCCACTGGGTTGAAAAGAACACATGACTATCAAGGAAAGGGATATCTAACACCTCCGGGAAATATTGCTCCGAGAGGGTTTGAATGAATGCACTAAAACCTGTGTCAGATCAGATTAGTTATACTTCAGATAGCCTTATCTGAAGACTTTTTTTTTTTCAGAATTGCAGGGGGGAAAAGAGAGATTATGCCTTGGGTCCAACATATGATGGAATGGTGTATTTTTTTAGTAGTGACACATTGAGATGTTTGGTGGTATTTTTTGATGGTGGTATTTTTTGAAAGACAGAGAAAGCCGGGCATGTAATGGTTAACTCATAACACTTAATGGACTTTTATTCTCGGCTAACTGATTGGCCGCACATTCTATCCTTATGCACCCAAAACAAACCTGCAGGCTGAGTTGTTCTATGTACTGAGCTTTTTAATGGCTGGAGTTAAAGAGCTGCTTGTGAGGGCTGTGCACGGGCTCCTCCGGGACCAGGGGCTGTCTCCACAGGATGGGCCCGTGTGCTGCTCCGCTCATCAGGGCCCCACATCCACATCTGGGCAGATGACCAGTTCAGTTCCAAAACACTTCCCTGCTGTGGAGAGGGCAGTGGCAGCTATACACGAAAACAGTCAAGAGCAAACCTGATCCCTCTCCTCTCTCTCTCTCATCTCACTCTTTCCCTCACTTTCTCTCTCTCTCCCTCACTCTCTCATTCTTTTTTCTCTTTCTTGCACGTCTTTATTGCCTCTGTAGATAGATAACTTGCATGTCGCTTCTGAACATGTCTCCACACTTGAAGCAAATTGTGGGTAGTACCCTGACTTAAATCACATGTCACTAAATGCCAGTGTTGAAGTTTAGTGTACTTAATCTGCAGCCATGTTTGAGGTCAGCCCAGTCTCTCCTAATGCCCATGCTGTGTAACTGCCAATGCCCTCCAGGCTCCATCACAGCAGCTGTGCAATGGAAGGCTCTGGATGCTGGACCAGGCATAGACTCAGTACACCTCCCTCCCTCCACACACACACACACACACTGGGTTGAAACTCCACAACTCCACTGGCTCATTTGTGATGAGTGAGAATATAGTGTAAAAAGCTTCCCTATGGAGTTCCAAAAAAATAGACTGTGTGTGTGTGTGTGTGTGGTGGGGGTGCGTCTGACGTCTGTGTGTGTGTGCCAGTAAGATGATCTGCTTTCATTTCATTTTTCACTTCCCTTGAGCTGAAAGACCTTTTTGACAGTTTCTAAAGAATTGAATGCACCTCAAGCATTAGCCATATAACTTCCTCATTAATAAAAGTACAGACCACCGTACCACTACTTTAAGTAGTATAAAAAGAGACTGCATTTTACATATAAAATACATGATAAAATACAACAATGCTTGTTGCAGGCCTTTTGACCCTGTTCTCCTACGTGGATCACATGCTAATTGCAGACTTAACTCCAAGTCACTTTGCCTTGGCTGTTTTTATTGTCTGACCTCACATACCCTCTCCTTTGCCACAGAAACTGCTTTGCACAACAGTATCACTTTCCGAGAGCAGCTCTCCTGGCTCTGGCCTGCAGGAGACACGTCCCATCTGCAGATGATTAAACTTTGTCAGACTAGAGCACACTGCCAGCCATTCAGATGTAGATCATTTTGAAAATGATTTATCTGGTGATGGGTACGCTGTCCAAATAATGGTCACTTGTAATGATTAAGTGTTTTTGCTTAATGGCTGAACTCTTTCTAGGTGAAGTCGGAGGGGCCGAAGCTAGTGCCCTTCTTCAAGGCCACCTGTGTGTACTTCGTGCTGTGGTTGCCCACCTCCAGTCCCTCCTGGTTCAGCGCTCTCATCAAGTGCCTGCCCATCTTCTGCCTGTGGGTCTTTCTGCTGGCGCACGGCATCAGCTTTTTAGGTGAACATTCCAGTGCCCGAAAGATCTTAGCTGGACTCATATTCTCTGCTCTGGGAGATGCCTTTTTAATCTGGCAGGAGCAGGGCTACTTCAGCCATGGTGAGCTTGTTCATTATCACTTACTGTATTTTGTGTCATGGAATCTATATTGGGTAGATAACAGCTTATCTATCTCATCTTATCTACTCTTAATTTCCAGTAATATTATGTGTTTATGTTTGGTCGTTGTATGAAATTTCACGGGTCTTTAATCTTGTGGAAAAACAGTACAATAATTGCTCATTATGATCTTGATAAAATAATTACAGCAAGAGTGTTCAAAGATATGACATAATCCTAATTCCCCACTGATCTTGTCTTCTCTGTTGGCCTTTTCTTCAGGGCTTCTGATGTTTGCCATCACCCACATCCTCTACTCCTCCGCATTCGGCATGGAACCCCTGAACGCAATGGCGGGCCTGGTGATCGGGGCCGTCTCGGCGGTCAGCTACGCGCTGCTCTACCCCTACCTGTCCGGGCCGTTTACCTACCTGGTGGCCGTGTACATCGCCCTGATCGGCTTCATGGGCTGGCGAGCCATCGCCGGCGTGCGGCTGCACAGCGACCTGTGGACGTGGACCAAGCTGTCGGCGTGCCTGGGCGCCATGCTCTTCATGGTGTCCGACCTGACCATCGCCGTCAACAAATTCTGCTTCCCCGTGCCGCACTCGCGCGCCATCATCATGGCCACCTACTACGCCGCGCAGATGCTCATTGCGCTCTCCGCCGTCGAGTGTCAGAATGCCGACATGGCCAGGAAAAAAGCGTGAGATGCCCTTCCGCCAACACTGCCCCAGTATCCAAGCTCCATCTGCCACCCACCTCACACCTGCCTGAGGGGGGGCAGCATACCTCCCTGCCTATTATCCATAGTCTTCTCTGATTTCTCTCTCTGAGGTCTTTGCATCTTGCTGCTCTCCTCAATGTCGCTTCAGCTGCTTTCATGTTTGTTGTGGGTCTGGGTAATCCCGTTGTAGCTGTTGGATGCATGACCAGGGCATTTGTGTACTTTAGGCCGCACTTTTAGTGTCTAAATGTATCCTGATTCAAATCTCCGAACCCCTCACGGTGCCCCTGTTACACCACGGTCAAATCAGCCCTCACTCTATAGTGGTTCAGGAATGGCACCTCGCCTATGGGCTCCCAGTGTTGACTGACTAACAGAGGGCAGGGTGAAAGCTTATGGATGGGAACCTTGCCCCTCTTACCCCACACACACAGACACACACACACACACACACACACACACACACACTCACTCATACATATGCGCACATACACAGAGACACACACGCACACACACACACACACACTCAAGTGGTAGCTATGTATCTGATGTGGTGTAGCATCCTCACGTTTCTCTAGGTCTCTCTCACTTCACACTTCTGCCTTCTCTTTGTGTCATGCCAGTTCTGTGTATCTCTGTCCTGTGTCTGCTGAGGCAGTTAACACAGGCGGTCATCACAGGCCAGGGAGGGAACATCTGCTACTGTCAGAGATCAGAGAGAGAAGGGAGAACAGCTCATCCAGTTAGGCTTGGTGGTGGTTTTATCCTGCCTGTAGTATTACAAGACATGATTAGAGATTTGAGAGTGCTAGTTATGTGTTGAATGAACGCACATATTTGAAATGCTGAAAGAAGGCACATTCTGTCTTCTTATGTCCCGTTCTGAAAGTTGCTCTGTCGTACTGTTTCCCCCACTGCTCCCAAGCTATCGCTAAAATGCTGGAGAATATTCCTAAATAGGCCATGTTGATAAGAAACAGTGTTACAGTGTTGCAGCTTTCACTTGCTCTGCCTTGGAATCCTGCCTTAACTCTGCCCCCCCCCCCCCCCCCCACCCCCAAAAAGGGAAAAAAGGATATTTACAAACATGTGCACAGCAAGGCCCACTCCCTCTGAGTGCAGACCATTCTTAGTTCTACCCTACAATGCCATGCAACCTTGGTATTAGCCACTACATCTTCCACTAAATGTATTTTTTTTTATCAATGTGCAAACCATGTTAAATGTATTTTATATTTACAGTACCAAATTGTTAAGAGACAAGAGATTGAGGTTTCTAATTGTCTGAGAGAGGATTGAGTGAAAAGCACGTACTGACCACTTCTGTGTTCCCTATGCTCCTGGCAGGTCAGAGTCAATTCAGGGGATTCCCCAGACTCCCCCGATGGGTGATTGCATAGTTACTTTGAACCGTGACATTAGTGAGCTGGGTAAATGTTTGTTTTTTGTTATTTTTTTGACCTTATATGCTCTGTGTGATTTCTATGCCCTTACAGTTTTCACTATACTTGTAGAGCCAGAACCAATATGCGTTGTGCCATAAGGTTATTTTTCTCAGACAGAAATACAAATGCTGGTGAACAGCATTACTACTACTAATGCTGGTTACAGTACTGTTATCACAGTACAAGTTTGCTGTCAGTTGAGTTAGAAGTCAGATCTTCAAGGAACCAATTCTTAATGAGGGAAGACTATCATTGTTTTTTTTTTCTTATTTCATTTCGTTGTATGTCTACGAATGCATTTACTGACAAATCCTCAGATCCTTTAGCTGTAGCATGTTGCATGCAGTGCAGTGTCACTGCTGTTTGCAACTTTTGTCTGTGAGCTCCGTAAAGGGTCATGATAAAAGAAAAGAGAACAAAGAAACAAAAGGGGGAATAACCAGCCTTGATGGAAAAAAAGGAACAGGCCTGTTGTGTGTCCAGCTGGAACCAGGCGTCAAATCTGTCAACAAAACAGGTGTACAGTGCACACAAACACACAAACACAGCCGCCAGCTACAGCAGCACTGCTGGCAAGAATGGGACGCTAACATGACTTGTGCACAGGCAGGGACAGCAGTGGACCAACAAACTGCTTTAACTGTCTCTTTGAAGATGACCCTTAGACCAACTCCTCTTTCTCTCTCTCTCTGTTCTGGATTGTCCCAGACTCTATGGAAAGCTGCGTCTCAATTGTGCTGAATGCACAGTTTCATAGTTCCCTTTTCCCCCCCCTCTTTTCCATCCATTCTCGGAGACATCAGCAAAAAATGCTTTTTTTATTTCTGCTGAGAAGTTCCACTGCATGCATGTCTGTCTGGCGCAAGTCTTGACGTCTTCTAAACGTGTCTGTCCAACAGTCCTCTTTATCCTTTCAAGTCAAAGCAGTCATCGGTTGTGTTTGCACTGGACATAATAAGCTCATCATTCTGTCTCCATTTTTAGAAGCCACATGCGGACTCTGAAAAAGAAAAATGAACTCCCCCCAAAGTCACCATGTTGTTACATTGTGCTCTGTGCTTATGGCATGTGTGGATCAAATTAGAAAGTAGAGCAAATTGTTGGTTTAGAGAGATGTGACATACAAGTATGGAGTCAGAAGTTCTGAAATAGCTTAAACATTAAGATGACCTTGTTAGGCACACATGATGCAGAAGTAGTTGTAGTTAAATGGGAAGAAGCTAATTACAGGTGAAATGTATGTTTAATTAGTAACTGTCAAACCCAATGTGGAACTAGTAATGTATTTTACGTCATGGTTTGTCTATAAAAGATAGCTGAAGTTTATATGGGATTATAGGAGGAAAAGGCTGACAATCTTTAGACATGACATCCAAAGCATTTTGAAAAATTCAAACATTTCTGAGCAGTGTGAAACTTCCAAAGGAATCAATACAATGCACAATAATCCCTTTGAGACCATGCTCCATCTGTTGAAATTTATGGAAATGTACTATGGTAGCTTATGGCTCTAAAGATAGACCATGCTTGCACAGATGGATTAGTGTTACAATATTTTATCTATGTCTTAAATGGGACAGAGCCAGTTTAAGGGATAATTTTCTTTTTTGTATTGATAACCAATTGAGTATTTGAGAGACCCTCTGTTCAGACCTTCAGCAAGACCACTTAAATATTTATTTAGTGCAATAGAAATGTGTAGTGTATAGCCAGTTAAGTGCACCTTGGCTTTAGGCATTGAATTATTTACAAAACGTAATGCCATCTTTCTTGTCTCTGTTTGCAGAAATTAAACCAAAACACAGCCCTTGTCCCTGAGGGCTAGACAAGGGGCTACCGTTTTACTGTTAGCCTTTTGTGTTGTAAGACAAGGTCCAGGCAGATGCACACTGCGCAGGTGCACGACGCCAGGAAAGGGGTCTGCAGTGTGTGTGGGGGGGGGGGGTGATGATGCAGGGAAGCAAGATCTACTGTCAGGTCCCCCGTCTGTCACAGCTGTCACCTGTTCACTGGAGGGAGTCACTGATCAGTTTACCTGCCCCCTCGCTCTCAGCGCCCGGCTCCTGTTCTCTTCTGTGCACTTACACAAAGGGGCCCCTGGAGGATGAGGAGAGTGCTCCACTGTAAAGATGAGCGCTTTGTGTGTGTGTGTGTGTGTGAGTGAGTGTGTGTGTGTGTGTGTGGGAGTGTGTTAGATGGGGCTGAAACATGAAACCCAGGGCCCAGATAACTGACAGCTCTCTGTTTCCTGGCCCACACGCTGCACTTTGTGCTGTGTTTTTTTTTCTCTCTTTTTCCGAACCACTTCCTTTTGTGTGTGTGTGTACATGCTCATGATGCTGCCTATTCTATAGGGACGATGCACATGGAGCTTGCGAGTGAAAACAGTAGTCGTAGCATTTCCAGTTGAAAGTAGTGCTGCTTACTGTTTGCTTGACTGCTAGACAAGGCTTGGTAGTTGAAAGCAATGCAAAATGGTCTCTGGTGACTGAGTCGTGTATTCAGTTGTTTCACTTTGTGTTTTTTTTTCCGCTGTCAGTCGAATTCACTTCACCATCCACGGTCTCTTTGATGAAATGCTGTGTGCTGTGCGTCAAACTGACAGCAGCCTACTAAATGGTGTAATATCATGGAGACATTGAATATTGATAATCATTTTATCAGTACATCATGTGACATTATGCGACTCAAATGCAATCACTTTATATCTGTATAAGGTGCATCTCTAACAGATACAGATAATACTGGTGTTCAAGAAAAGTGTTCAAGATAAGATAATGCTGATATGTATTTTTATGTTTGCCCTACACTAGATGTTTTTTTAAAGAAAAATGGCAAAAATCTGATTGATTGTTTCCTCCCACACTTTTAGTATCAACATGTCAAATGACGTGTTACACTTATTGGAGGTACATTTAGATACATACAAAAAATCATTACATAATTTTCTTAAAACATTTTGTCAGGAAATTAGTTTTCAACTGTAGATGTTTCTGAGTTGTTGCAGTCTGTTCATTGTTATGACTTATTGTTATTGACATCCTATTATGTCCATGTTTTCATCATGTAGACTTGAAGGATCATATTGTCCCTCTCCTGTAGTGAAACTATGCTATGAATGTGATTAAATTGGGATGAGAAATAAATGCAAGTACAATGCAATCTGAAAATGTCTCCCTTCTGTGTGGTCATTTTGTTCCTTTTTGAATTTCCCCTTATGAGACCACTAAGGCAGAGACTTTCTAATGAAAATACACAGCACTACAAAAATCCTCCTTAGAAATGCATGGGGTTAGTTCGGACCACCAATATGGCAGTTGAACACATACCCTGCCGCAGCCAAAAGTCGACATAGTACATCTTGCACATCATGTGATGTGTTGTGAATTGTACCAATCATGTGTTGTGATCTCGCCGCTAGAGCGAGGTTGGTGTTGTGAAGCTCGATAAGTGGCCTTGCCTTCATTTAACTGATGGGCAAAGTACAAAGTCACTTAATGAACAAAGTGTTTGATGCATGAACTAAAGCTATCGCGTGGTGTGTGAACTAAAGCTATTGTGTAGTATGGGAGCCGCTTAGGCTCTTAGTCTTCGTACATAGTGTTCAGTGTCCCGCCGGCAGGACGGTTACCCCCCTCCCCAACCTCCCCCCAACATATATAGCATAGAAATGTTATACACCATTTGAAAGCTTTGACTCTTGCAGTGTAGCTGCAGCACAATAAGTAGATGCAACATATTGGGTAGGCCCTACTGAAATATTCACAAGAATCCATAGAAATTGAATCTTCATGTTGTATTATCCAATATTAGTTGTACAGATGTAGTCTATCTCAGTGGTTCTTAACTGGTGGGTCGGGACCCAAAAGTGGGTCGCGGAACCATTCTGGGTGGGTCGCGGAGCTTGTGGAAAAAGAAGAAATCGCCCATTTCAAATAGACTTAAATTGAGATGAAATGGTGCAGAATCCACAGTGTGCGATGTTCACAATTGCTGGAGTGAAAATGCCTCATAATAAAGTACACCTGTCAAAGACAGACTTGTCAAGTACTTTAAGGTGACATCAGGAGTTGGAGACTTCACAAATGTAATGCCAAACAGCATGTTCCAAACAAATAGGCCTACAGGCACTTCGCCTTTCTTAGCTCACCAAATCTGTTGTCTTGAACGCTATAAAATATATATGGGTCGTGACTTCATGAACATGGGAAATTGTGGGTCCCAAAGCCAGACCAGTTAAGAACTACACACTCAGTCTATTTCAGAACACTTGGCATACAATCTAAATAGTCCACAAGAAACCTCAGTGTTAGCTTTCATTTGAGACCAGGATTATGCTTCTACACAAAGGGGTTCATGTGCAGTAAGCATTTGATTGTCAGTATGCATTTTGGATAACCAAAAGTCCTATGGGGAGTTTCTGCATTTTACAAAACGCATGAGCATACCTTGGCAAATAATGGTCTAAAGCACTCATATTTTCATTCTATATTGATCTACTTTTGCACACAGCTTCACAATACCTGGTGCTAGGGCTCAGTTGTGTTTCTAAGGCATATCAAGTGACCTAGAGGGCTGAAATGTGCTCAGTTCAGAGATGCTTGTAATTCGGCAAAAAGAAAAAACTATATTCTAGCCTCTGTAACTCTGTGTGTGTACATCACACAGTTATTTTGACTGTTTCCTACGAAAACTACAGGTTCTAAGCTTTCTATAGAGGTCCAACATTTGATGGTAGGCCCCAAAAGAGGTGGGAACAATGCCCTTGTAAATAGGTACAGTGCAATTTCAGGCAAAAACTTGTATTGAAATCCATGTTTAAATTAGGAAATAGATTTTGCCTTGTTGATTTGTTGATAAGTTTTAGTTAGATTTAGTTAAGTTTAGTCTTTGCACACCCACTTTATAAATTAGAGCTCTATATGTGCAACTCTGAGCACAAATTCGGCAAATATAGGTAGCAGGAAGCTACGTCAAGACGGGGACTCTGAAATGGCCGAGCTGTCTCCAATGAAGTGAATTTGAACTAGATGTACCACAGAGTGCCACCCAGTCCTGCATATTCTCTCCACAAAAGTAAATCACACTTGTCAATTTGTCTCCATCTCCTACTTTTGTATGCGTGTGTGTGTGTGTGTGTAGCTGATATCGCCCCCATATGAACAGAATTCCACGAAACTTGGCATGCAATTAGAGGGTGTCATAATGATCTTACACTTCAAATTACGATTACAACGCCTAATTTTTGCCTTTTCATTTTTAACTAGGTGGCGCTATACCTCAAATTAGTGGATATGGGATGGGTTGACATGGCCCCTTGAGACCAACATACGAAAAAAAGTTGGTCATCCTAGGCCCTACGGTTCTCGAGATATTCACTCGGGTGGGCGACGGATCCAAACAAAAAACAATGGTTCCGTGTCATCCTTGTGGGACTACATGCCCACCAAGTTTCATGCACCTCGGTCTTTCACGTTGACACAAAATTACTGAAGAAAAAACATAAACATCGGAAGAAAAGAAACTCTGACTAAACATATATGACTACCTCTTTGCTGCACAGCGGTAATAATCACATACAACTAGTGTTAAATTCGGAACTATCTATCTTTAATTAATTAACTTCTGCCTGACTCTGCCCACTTTTTGTGACTGACTTCGCTCTAGCCACAGTCGGCATTCACTGTCGGCAAAATACGCTGCCAAATCTCACCCTCTGAGTCCTATCGACTCAGGATACGGTATGGTGTAGGTGGTGTTTTTGCTGCAGCATAGTGTTCTGAAAACAAAGGACATGTGCATTGATTAGAACAAACAGACTCAATAAATCACCAGCACAGCACAGGCAGTTGAGGATTTCTGTAATTATAAGCATTTACCATTATAGATAATGAGATGACCTTCTCTTCTAAGTCTTGATGCATAATTCTGAGCAAGAAATGGCAAAGACATCTCCATTGAACGAGGAAGCTGACCATTTACTATGACATTTACAGTGTCACTAATCGACGAGTTTGTAGATATGCTACATGGCTCTATGCAGAGTGACACCTGATTGTATATTGACATGCATGTTGCGCAAATGTCTTTGTGTGTGTGTGTTGTTACTTATGTATAGGCACAGACACAACCATCATCATATATTTTGTATGAGATTTACAGGTTTCAGTGTTGAAAACTGAAACTGTGCAGTTGTCACTCCCCGTCGGCTTTCCTTTCCACACATGTCCTTCAGCACCCTCTCCTCTGCCACCCTGATAAGAGTGACACGCTTGGGGCTTGGCATTCCCACAAGCACCACCAGTATAGCCACACGCCACTGCACGGCCCCCTCATTACCGTAGATAAGACACAGGCTGGTGGAAAAATACACTGGCCGAGGACATCAGATGGTACAAGGGGAACAAGTTGACATTTAAAATCTAAGGCAAACATTTTTGTTGGTGGTGCTATTGTGCCTGAAGTGATGTATGACGTCAACTGGCTGCGGGGGATGTGATTTTGTCTGGCAGCCAAGGAACAAGAGGTGTGAATAAGCATACTTTGTGTTGGTGCACGGTAGCCAAGAACAAGGTCTTTGTTTCCTCCTGCAGAAAGGGCAACCCATAAAAGGATGTGGTACTCTGCATGAAAACCACCATTGCTTTGCTTTCTCAGGAGGCATCACAAGACCAGCGGCAGGACAGGACAGGACAGGCCAGGACAGGACAGTGAAAGGGCACAGACTCGGATGGATGAGGATCCTCTGCATGGAGAGGGCTAAACAAAATGATGGGTAGGGAGAAGAGACAGACCTCTCATTGTGAAGACCCTGTCCAACTAGCAAATAGTCTGAACATATTCTACTCCAGATTTGACAAATATGATTTTCAAAGGGAGTGTGACGCTGTCTGCTCTGGACTGACCTCTGACCCAATGATTATTCAGGAGGATAAAGTGATCTCCGTACTGCAAAGGGTTAACCCTCACAAAGCCCCTGGTCCAGACGGGCTCAAAGGGTGGGTATTAAAGGAATGTGCAGCCCAACTGGGACCAACTATCACTAAAGTGTTCCAGCTGTTCCTGAACTCCAACTTTTACCCCCAGGCCTGGAAGACAGCGACCATCATACCTGTACCAAAAACCCCCCACGCCAAAATGAATGACTTCAGACCCATTGCTCTTACACCCATCCTCAGCAAATGTATGGAGCGCCTCATACGCAATGAACTGACCCACCAGGTAGCAGGATCACTGGACCCCAGGCAATTTGCCTATCAAACCAACAGAGGAGTGGAGGACGCCACACTCACCCTCCTGAACAGCATCCACAGTCATCTGGACAAACCCAACACTCATGCTCGCATTCTTTTCATGGATTTCTCCTCAGCCTTCAACACTGTTCAGCCTCACCTCCTCCTAGGACGCCTTCGTGACCTGGAAGTCAGTGGTGGCCTGGTCCTCCTCATCAGGGAATTTTTGAGAGACCGACCCCAGCGAGTCTGTATTAAGAACTGCCTCTCTGACCCTCTTGTCCAGAATACAGGTGTCCCTCAAGGATGTGTATTATCCCCTTTGCTTTTCTCCATATATACAAACGAAATACAGTGCAACAGTAGTGACCTTTCCCTCATTAAGTATGCAGATGACATGGCCTTAATTGCCTGCCTTCGGGACTCAAACAGCTCTCCCTACCTACAATACATCAACACCCTGACTTCATGGTTCGACAGCAGCTTCCTGGATCTCAACATCGCCAAGACCAAGGAGATGTGGCTAGGAAGCAGCAGGAGAGGAGGTAATAAAGACTCTGTGCCCACCTTCAAGCCAATCAGCATGAAGGGTCAGGAAGTGGAGCTGGTCACTCAATTCAAATATCTCAGAACAATAATAGATCACCAGTTACAATTTCAAAACCATGTGGACTACATATTCAAAAAAGGGAGACAGCGCCTGGCCCTTCTGAGGAAACTCAGGAGCCTCAACACCAGCCAGCGCACAATGACCATGGTCTACAAATCACTGACCGAGAGTGTGCTGACGTTCAACATTGTGTCATGGTATGGGCACCTTTCGGTCAAACAAAAGAACACACTGGCACAACTAGTCAACCAGGGTGGAAAGATCATTGGACATAAACAACATCAACTCTCACACCTGTATTCACAGATTTGATTAAAAAAGGCATTACAGGTTTATCAAGATCCAACTCATCCCCTCACTGTGCTTTCCAGCTGCTGCCATCAGGACGGAGACTTGCAGTCCCAATGGCAAGGAAGAATGGTTACAAGCGGTCATTCATTCCATCAGCCGTGACCATCCTTAACAAAGAACTGCCCAGTCAGATAAATGTATATGTGGTTAGGCACTTTATGTATTTTACTCATTATTATTTATATCTTTTAACTCTTCTCTGGAGCAAACTGGACTGACTTCATAGTTCTTACCTATATATTATGTTTATCTATTTATTGTGCATAGTGTTGTCTGTGATGTGTGTGCTTCTTGTATGTCTTTATGCCACTGTCAAAGACAATTTTCCATTTTATGTAAGTTTTATGGACATTAAAGAAGTCTAAGTCTAAGTCTAAGTCTTTGGCAGAGCAGTGACTTTCATCAAGAGATGGAGAGGTGCATTTGTGTGTGTGTGGTGTGTGTGTGTGTCTGTTTGTCTCTCTGTCTGTTTGTCTGTGTGTGTGTGTGTGTGTGTGTGTGTGTGTGTGTGTGTGTCTGTCTGTCTGTCTATGTGTGTGTGCGTGTGTGCATGTGGAGGTCGGGATTGCTTGAGCCAGGTCCAGCTTTGGACTGTTGAGTGAACTGCACGCTGAGGGAATTTTTATTAGGCTCTGAAGACTGCGCTCCCATCTTATATAGTCTATGGCACCCATCCACTACCCTCTTGTGGTCACACATATGGTTGCAACTCTACCGCACATGCAAGGCTTTACTGTAATTTAATCAGCCTTCCTTTTCTCTTCCTGTTTTACCCAGTTGTACTGAATGGTTAACACACAAGTAAGAGACATAAAGCTGTATGTGTATGAATTGACTGACAATACTTTATCTTTTATTTAAATGAGCTAAAGGCCCACTCGCACATCTGCATTAACACTCACACATGTTGACATAGACCAAGGTTCCAGTAAGAATTTTATTTCATGGTTTTACAACAAAATCAGTTGGTTTTACATGAAAAGGACCAATTAAAAGATCTAATTACATTGAGAACCAACTATATTTATACTAGAGTCATAACAGGTTTTAATCTGAAACCACAAACAAACATGAGTGATTATGGAGGATAACCAGGACATTATAAACAGGATGAATATCCTTACATGATGTGCTTTGCTTTTCCAGAACTTTCTGTCAGACTTTCCAGCAGACTCTTGTCATCCTTATCTGTCAAAATCAAGAACATATCATATGTTAAAATGTACTTCTTTTCATTTGGCCAGATAAAACTCAGTGCTTATCACAAAGCAAAGACGGAATATAAAGTCTGTGTGCATAAGATTACCAATGTGTATTTGTTTATTTGTACTTCTAGTAGGGACGGTGGTAGTGTAGTGGTTAAGGAGCTGGGCTAGTATGTAGTAGCATGAAAAACTGTGGGTTAAATTCCTGGCTTCCATCGTTGTGCCCTTGAGCAAGGCACTTAACCCCATTGTTGCTCTGGCAACAATGACCCTTGTAATATAATATGTAAGTCTCTTTGGATAAAAGCATCTGCTAAATGATTAAGTGTAAATGTTCTATGATAAATGCATTCTGATGGTATAATTCTATGTATGTTTGTGTGCGTGTGTGTTTAGTACAGGTGTGTGCATGCATGTGTCTATGTATTTGTTTGTGTGTATGTGTGTGTGTGTGTGTGTGTGTGTGTGTGAGACGTACCAAAGATGACCAGGTTGCACTTGCACTTGACCTCCCCCAGCGGGTTCTCCAGCACCAGCACATACTCGCCGCTGTCCTTGGCCGTGCAGGCGGGGACGGTGAGCGTGCACACGCCGTCCCTCGTGTTCTGCCACAGGCGCGGCCCGTCCGACACCTTCACGTCGCCGCGGTACCAGGCGGCGGTGGGCGCCGGGCTTCCCGTGAAGGCACAGCTCATGGTGCAGTCGTGGCCGCGGCACGCGGCGTGGTCCCTGAGCGGCAGCACGAAGGCGGGCTTGGTGGCGCGCTCCCTGGCCACGTAGGGCTTCCTGTGCAAGCTGAAGGGCTCTGGGGAGGAAGGAAGGACACCGAGGTGGGAGAGATCACGCTTGTTGCACAGACAGCGGTCAGTATGTGTGAAACAGGCGGCGAAAAGCAGAGAGAAATACAATGGAACAGCAGACAGCGGTCAGCATGTGTGAAACAGGCGGTGAGGAGAAGAGAGGAACAGACTGGAATGTGTCACTACAGTTACAGAGTACTGTACATTTAGTGCAAGTCAAAGATGGGATTCCCATAGTCCTCACCATGCTATTGCTGTAACTTAATCAGATAGCTGTTTCTTCTTTTTCAAGATTTAGAACTTATTAGAAAATGATGCACAGACCAGATGGGGAGCTGAACAATACAGATGCTGTATGTCACTACTTACTTTTGGGAATTGTCAGAGGCTTTATCTGTCAGTGCACATACTGTACATACACACATACAAAGACTCACACAAACACACATGCATGCATACAAATGCACACACCTGGATATCCACATACAAACACACACACACACACATACACACACACAGGCAGTAAAAACATGAGGTCCCCCCCTCCATTCCTACCTTTCTCTTTGGCAATACTGAAAGGTTCCTTCGAGTCGAGCGGGTCACTGTCTCCAATGCTGTTGTGTGCGATGACCCGGAAGTAGTACTTGCGCCCGGGCAGCAGGCCGGTGACGGTGTACTTGTTGCTGTAGACGCGCTCGGCAGCGGTGAACCAGGTGGCCGTGCTGGCGTCGCGCTTCTGGATGATGTAGTGGGCCTCGGGGTCCTCGGCCAGGTCCGGCGTGTGCTCCCACAGCAGGGTGACTGTGCTCGGAACCTCCTCCAGCAGGTGCAGGTTCCGCGGAGGCCGCGGGAAATCTGACCAAAGGGTGGACAAGGGGTGGAGTGTCATGCACTGGCTAAAAGCAAGATATAGTCATGCGTTCACTTGGAGTCACTTTATGCGCTCTTAAAATGCTCCACAGATGTACACAGGCATGTATAAAGAGTGTTTTCAGAATAAAAAATGACAGATCCAACTTGAAACACAGTAAACTATGTGTGTGTGTGACAAAGTGTATGTGTGTTTTTGGGTGAGTGGTTGTGGGTTGATGCATAGGAGAGAGAATCATTGTGTGTGACAGAGTGTATGTGTGTTTGGGTGGATGCTTGTGAGTTGTGTGTGTGACTAACGTGGCTGCGTCTCTTGCCTTTGACCTGGACGTTGATGTCGTAGTTGACCTCTCCGTGCTCGTTGCGCAGGTTAACGCGGTAGATGCCCGAGTCGGAGCGGCGGGACGAGGTGATGAGGAACTGCGAGTGGTTGTTGCTCTTGGTGATGACCTCTCGGCCACTGGTGGGGACGCCGTCCTTCAGCCAGGTGACCTCAGGAGGGGGTGACCCCTGCGGAGGGGGGACACAGCTTCATACTCCAACTCCACGCACCCCAGATCTCTGAACCACCCTCTATGTACCCTGCTTTGATATCGTCGACTGATTGACACCAAAAGCTGGGACCTGATTCCTTGCATGTGTGACTGAACTGCCTATAACAATGCTACAGTTTAAAACTAGGATAAAGGACTATTTGAGTACTAAATGCGCTGTTAACGATCATGTTGAGATGATGTTAAATTGTATACCGTCTTTATCTGTTTTATGTTGTCTGTTTTACACTGTATATTTTCATATGGAACTATTATGCTGTTTGGTCTTGGCCAGGACTCCCCCGAAAAAGAGATTCTGAATCTCAATGGGATTATTCCTGGTAGAATAAAGGTTAAATAAAAAAACTGAGCACACTTGGTAATTAGTTGATTGAACTGATTCTGGTTATGATGCAAGCTTCTGCTCTTCCTGTTTTGTTTTTGTGTAGGTTAGGGCTGCCTGAAATCCATCCTACGGTTGTGTAAGTGTCATTAT
>NW_027468565.1:32653328-32663328 GCF_046254945.1 Alosa pseudoharengus | reverse complement strand
GTGATGTATATGTGTCATCCAAAGCTGATGATACACAAGGCACCTGTCTGAGCAATGTTGCTGGGCAATGCTCATTCTGTGTATTGAGTATTGTTGTTCTGGCACATTCCCTTCAATATTACGCAACTTATTTGTCTTGAGAATTTCTGCTCATCAGTAGGCAAATTAACATGATCATCCAGTTGGAAGACATGGAACCGGTTATGTGGTTGCCCTGCTCAAACCCCCATGTATTACCTAAAGCAATATGAAGCATTCTGGGCATGTATGAGCGATGTCAGAGATTTCATTCTCCGTATTCAGTGTACCATGAGTTTGAAGTCGTTATTTCAAGGTAATAGAACTGCATTAGGTTGCTTTAAGCCCATATTCTGTGGCTTTTTGAGTACATCTCTTATACAGTATTTAGGCTATGAGAGGCAAAAAAAAAGGCAGGTCGGACATGCCAAATTTATGGCATGTTTTGGAGGCCGAAAAAAGCTGCAGCTCTCAAACACTGTTCACTTTTGCGTGTTTGTGTGTGTGTGTATGTGTGTGTGTGTGTGTGTGTGTGTGTGTGTTTATGTGTGTGTGTGTTTATGTGTGTGTGTGTGTGGGTGTGTATGTGCATGCGCGTGTGTACGCGCCTGAGACATGCGCGTCACGCAGGCAGTGTGCCTAAGGCCCGTTTCACACCGGGAACGTGGCGTGAACATGGCGTGTCTGCTGCGTGTCTGTTGCGTGCCGGCCGCATGGCGTTTTCTATGTCTTTGCTTACAGAAGCGTGTCTGATGCGGCGCTGCAATGGCCTCTCTTTTTCCTCACACTTCCAACATGCTTGTGTGACGTGACAAATAGGCCTGAGTCCTATTCCAAGCCATGCGCGCGTTTTCGACGCGGCTCGAGACGCGCCTGAGACGTGCGTGTCACGCAGGCAGTGTGCCAGGTCTAACCTGTTAACATGGGAGCTGAAATAAAAACGGACACATAGCTGACACGCTCAAGCCACACGCACCCGGTGTGAAACAGGCCTCACCCTATCTGACCGCTGTCCTTGGGACAGGCCTTCCTCTTCTGGTTGCAGTGGTACTCACCCACCACGTTGAGGTGCAGGTTGGCGACGGCTGTGCCGCAGTCGCTCTTTAGCTTGAGCATGACCGCGCCGCTGTCCTCCCTGACGCAGTGGCTCAGCGTGAGCGTGCTCTGGTCAACACCACGCTCCACCGTCGTACGCGCATCCTCCGTCACCTCGATGCCGTCCTTGTACCAGCTGACGCGCGGCGCCGGCTTGCCCCGGAAGGGGATCTTGATGGTGGCCGTCTGCCCGGCCTTCACTGTCACCGGCTGGCTGGACAGCACCTCCAGCATGGTGGTGTCGATGACTGGAGGATCTGGGCAAGGATGGTGGCAATGTGAATGTGTGAGCAACCGATAGGGTCATTCTAATGTGGTGTCTGCCTCGAATTATGCACTACAAAGGAGGATTTAGCACATAAAACCTAACCCATTCATATCATCTTGTTGCTTTTAATGAGTTCAGTTATGCCAACATGTAGCATTGACTACAATCCTGACTCCACACATATCACGCGTACACATGTGTAAGTTGTAATAAACTTGACACTACATATCCTAACTCAGTGGATGCAAGATCATTTGCCTATGATAATGATTAGGATACCTCCACAGGAGACCCAGGATTGCAAAGGTCATGGGAGCCCTTCATGTTGAATATTTTAATGATTCAAGATTTAAGCATTTAAAGGAGAAGTTCGGTGTGAAATTGACCTTAGCTGTACTGAAAGATGTTGCCGAGTACTTACATGTGTCCAATAGGCACTTTCGCTCACCCCCTAGCATTCCGAATTACGCCGTTTTTAGCCGAGTAGCTGTGGGGGGCATAGCGTAGCCTATGCAGCTAAATCGCTATTTTTACACAATTAAAAAGGTTCCAAGACCCTCAGAAGTCTCCCAATGCAGTGTGGAGTTACTTGGAACCTTTTTAATGGTGTAAAAATAGCGATTTAGCTGCATAGGCTACGCTATGCCCCCACAGCTACTCGGCTAAAAACGGCGTAATTTGGAATGCTAGGGGGTGAGCGAAGGTGCCTATTGGACACATGTAAGTACTCGGCAACATCTTTCAGTACAGCTAAGGTCAATTTCACACCGAACTTCTCCTTTAAGAGTAGCCTACCCAAGGCTTTTACAATAGTTGTCATCATTTGCACAAACTGCTGTCAAGGCAGCACAGTCTGAAAGAGCATTAGTCAAGGATTAAAGTTCTCCGTCATACAATGGATTTCCGTCAATTTGATTTTAGAAATGTCATATTTGAGATCGATGCTATCACCTTTTCTTTTCCTTTTTTTAAGGCAACTACAAATATTAGGTCCGATGAATTAATGTGTGTACCAGAACCTCGCATATTAGCGTCATTTGTGTGCGTCTATTTGGCAAGGCCACTAGCTGTCATGGATGCGTTGTTGCTAAAGGAAGGCCGGTGTCAAAAGTTAAAAAATAAATGGAGATGGGCGGCTGTTGGAAATGGGGGAGAACTAACAAGCCATGGTGTAAAGAAATTAAAGTGCCAGGGGCAGTGTTTGGCAAGTGACTTCAAAATCGTAATGTATTACTTATTACTGTCATTTCAAAGTAATTTGTTACATTATGATATTACTGTCTCTGAATTGTATTACACTACTATTGTATTACTTTTAAGTTACTTTTACCAAAATATCTAGAAATATGGATTTGGAATTCTAAATGCAGTTTATTATGCTCAATGCAGCTCATTCCTTCTAATGGAGGGCGATGGGGTATAACATAATGACTGAGCTAGGCTTAAGGCTAACAACAGTAGAATGCAATAGGCGCAGTGATGGCTCATGATGCAATACAAGGAACAATCATAGCCAGAATTTTGTTAAAAGCAGACAAAAGGTCGAAGTCTGGTCAATTGTGATGGAAATGCTGTAACTTTAGGCTTAGGCCTACTCATTAAAATCAACAGAGAGCCCACTACCTGTATATTGTAACCCAAAACTTGTCAAGATAGGCTACACAGTGCCGCTGCTGGCCATTGTGGTGCCCTAACTGGTGAAATACAGTATTAACCCAAGTATGTCATCATATGGTCAACTATAAAGATGTAATCTGCCTGTTCCCAGGGATGGGTAGTATTTCTGAAACATGTAATATGTATTTCAAATACAAAATAGTATTTTGTCATTTGTATTTTATTGGGTTGAAGGAAATGGCTCTGTATTTTGTATCAAAATACTTTATTGGTGTGTATTTTTGTATTTTAGAAATACTGCAAAATACTATATGTGAAACACACTAAAAAAAGTAGATACTACACACAGGTGTAATGAATAATTGGTAATTAGGCAACAATGGTTTATTTTTATCGCAATCAGCTAATGTGAGAACAGCTGTGTTCAAAGACACTAACAGCTTTTCAGTGACGGCTATTGTTGAAGCATCAGCTCTGGTCTGAAGCACTGGTGTGAAGTCGTACGCAAGTAAAGATGAGCAAGTTTACCTGTGCAAGTTCATATAAGGACACCGACAAAGGCAACCATGTCCTATTGTCTCCATGCCAATCTTTAACAGAAAAAATGTCAGATATCTCAATGAACCACAATGACATCAATAGATGGTAAGGTGTTGAGTGTGTTTGAATTCCCTTCCTTGTAGCATCCATTTCTGCATTCTACAGTGGGGACAAGTTCACCTTGTTTAATTAAATAACAATTATATTTCCTTATTAGCTGCATACTTGAGGTTGGAGATATATTAAGGCATATCAAGTTTCTCACATACTGGAACTTCAAGATACATAGCCTTATGATTTTCTTATTCAGTTCTGCACTGGACTTGAATTACGACACGCTAACCATCGCAAAGTGTTCTGATGCTGGGAACAGGCAGGGATGGGCAAAAATACATCAGAATGTATTTCAAAATAAAATACCTAATACCCTCATTTTTAATGTATCAAAATAAACTACAAAATACAGTAACCATATTATGTATCAAAATAAAATACTCAAAATACTTTTTTCAAGAAAGTATGAAAGCACTGCAAAAAAAGCTTTTTAATATCCCAAACATTTAGCCTATTAAAACTATATAGTAAAAAACAATACAATTTGGCCCGTCATAGTATACCGTATGCAAGTTCATGTAGTGTGATCAGAAGAATAATTCAAGAATTTACATTTACATTTAGTCATCTAGCTGATGCTTATCCAAAACGACTGACAGAGCTTTCAATTAACCACATTATAATCAATAGGCCAACATCATAATTGTGTATCTGTGCCGAATTTCGTAATTCAAGTCCAGTGCAGAACTGAATAAGAAAATCATAAGGCTATGTATCTTGAAGTTCCAGTATGTGAGAAACTTGATCTGCCTTAATATCTCCAACCTCAAGTATGCAGCTAATAAGGAAATAGAATTGTTATTTAATTAAACAAGGTGAACTTGTCCCCACTGTAGAATGCAGAAATGGATGCTATAAGGAAGGGAATTCAAACACACTCAACACCTTACCATCTATTGATGTCATTGTGGTTCATTGAGATATCTTTTCTGTTAATGACTGGCATGGAGACAAATGGCGTTTTACAAACGGAAGTTCGGGAGGAGCGTGACGGAATTTGCCATGCCTCCTTCAATCAGTCAGGTTATTTATTTGCATTCTACCTGCCGAAGTTACAGCATCGGTGTTACTCCGCTCGCAACCCACCACCTTCCCTTACGCCTCCCGTCTTCCATGTTTAAAGGATAAGGGGGTGTATGGCGGAATCCTGCCCGACTCCTGCCTGTGCAGTCGACTCCGGCACGATTCCGTGAAGCCCTTCAGGACCATGGCCAGAGACCTCGCCAAACATGCTTTTCTATCATGCTTTTATGTATTATGCTTTTGTCTTTATGCAAATTCAGGAATGTGAACTAGTGAATAGGACATGGTTGCCTTTGTCGGTGTCCTTATGTGAACTTGCACAGGTAAACTTGCTCATCTTTACTTGCGTACGACTTCACACCAGTGCTTCAGACCAGAGCTGATGCTTCAACAATAGCCGTCACTGAAAAGCTGTTAGTGTCTTTGAACACAGCTGTTCTCACATTAGCTGATTGCGATAAAAATAAACCATTGTTGCCTAATTACCAATTATTCATTACACCTGTGTGTAGTATCTACTTTTTTTAGTGTGTTTCACATATAGTATTTTGCAGTATTTCTAAAATACAAAAATACACACCAATAAAGTATTTTGATACAAAATACAGAGCCATTTCCTTCAACCCAATAAAATACAAATGACAAAATACTATTTTGTATTTGAAATACATATTACATGTTTCAGAAATACTACCCATCCCTGGGAACAGGCAGATTACATCTTTATAGTTGACCATATGATGACATACTTGGGTTAATACTGTATTTCACCAGTTAGGGCACCACAATGGCCAGCAGCGGCACTGTGTAGCCTATCTTGACAAGTTTTGGGTTACAATATACAGGTAGTGGCTCTCTGTTGATTTTAATGAGTAGGCCTAAGCCTAAAGTTACAGCATTTCCATCACAATTGACCAGACTTCGACCTTTTGTCTGCTTTTAACAAAATTCTGGCTATGATTGTTCCTTGTATTGCATCATGAGCCATCACTGCGCCTATTGCATTCTACTGTTGTTAGCCTTAAGCCTAGCTCAGTCATTATGTTATACCACATCGCCCTCCATTAGAAGTGCAATGAGCTGCATTGAGCATAATAAACTGCATTTAGAATTCCAAATCCAAATCCAAATCCAAATAGATATTTTGGTAAAAGTAACTTAAAAGTAATACAATAGTAGTGTAATGCCTTACAATTCAGAGACAGTAATATTATAATTAGGGCTGTCAATCGATTAAAAAAATTAATCTAATTAATTACATACTCTGTGATTAATTAATCTAAATTAATCGCATATATAATTTTTGCTGTGAAAGTATTTTAAATATTTAAATTCAAATGAATCATTGAATAATCAGCATTAGTGACATTAAAGTTCAAAAACTCTTTTATTATTATTTTCACTGTTCAAATAAAAGTTTTTTTTTCACATACAAGGCATTTCAGGCCACATATATAACCTAGGGGACACAATGAAAATTAATTAACACTCCCCTCAATGTCAACACTTATTTCTTTGCATTGATGTGCGACTATAGAATTGATGAACTCCGGTGATATGCAAATTCCTTGCTGCAGACATTGCAGAGGACTTTATTTTCAACACTTTATTTTTTATCAACATCTTCAGGCCATTTTTTTTAAAGTAATTGTTCTAATCAATGATCCAGGCAGCCCGTTTTCTTCTCTCCTTCATTTTACAGTCTGACTAGAACGGCTCGGGGTCAAAGGTCATACTGAATCGATTAATCTGCACTAATTTTTTTAATCAGTTATTTTTTCTCAAATTAATGAATCGAAATTAATCAGTTATTTTGACAGCCCTAATTATAATGTAACAAATTACTTTGACGATTTTGAAGTAACTTGCCCAAAACTGCCTGTAGGTGGCATTAATTATATAGTAAGTGTACCCTGTAGCCTCGTTTTGGTTTAAACAATGGCCGCCGTGTGAATAAGGCGAATACTCCCTTTACTTTGCTGTTTGCATCTTTTTGTACATTAAAAACCAATAGGTCGCGACCACAAAAGGGGTGCTATCTCTATAGGTAGATATAAAGAACGTATGACTTATGGCCTGAAAAAAGTTCAGTTAAACGATTTTTTTTTATTTTAATCCCTGGCATTAGTACGGTTGGCTCCCCCCATGTTCCAACACCCTATGTATGCATGTCTACATTTCCTCGTCACAATGTAGAGATTTCTCAGAGGCACTCCCATGCCCAGCAGCCCATGACCTGGGGGTCCATCCCTACCATAAACCTGAACCTGAACAGCCCCTAAACAGTATGTAGTTTACTGTCCTTGATACACCTCGGGCACCACAGCAGCTCTGGCGTCGTAATGCTCTTTGCGTCCAGCCTACCTGCGATGGCCAGCACGGCCTCACTCTCAGCCCCCTTGGCCCTGAAGGTGTATTTGCCCTCGTGCTCGTCCCCCATGCCGCTGAAGAGCAGCTTGTGCACGGCGCCCTGCTTGACCACCTGCACCCCGCTCAGCTCCGACACCTGCACAGACAAACGAGAAACAGCCCGACCTCACCTCAGACTCGCCCCAGGGGTATTACAGCGTAAATCTGCCTGAATTAGTGGTTGTGGTGTAACAATGTAATTTGATCAACCTGCGGGTGGGAGTTATGAGCTTATGAGTTATACAAGTTTGAGACACTCTAAACGAATTCAACTCCCCATCAAGAAGCAATTAAAAAATCGCATGAACCGTGGTGCAGATTAAAACAGAAAATAGCAGGGGAGTGTGTAGCCTTTGTGAAGGTTGAGCAGGATTTAGAAGAAAACCTCAGCAGCGATGCTTGACGTCATGCCAAGGTAAAAGATTTGCCGGAGATTTACATTCATTAAAGTCATGTCACCGCTTCAGAGATTAAGCAGTGCTCTGTGCCTTAACAACCACAGCCATTTAATGAGCAGGTAGGAGAAGAGTAAACTGATACGGAGGATCTATTTATCTCCCCAAATGATAACAATGTGACATAATTGTGTCACCACAATAAGCTTTACATCTGTGCATGCTTGACGTTAACACTTGTGTAACACAAGTCCCAACTGTAAAGTCGTGACTAAGGTGGCCACGGCTAGACAGATATAATTACACCATATTGGATGCTGAGATGTGGTTACAGCTCACCTGCCTAGGGTATATAGTTACTGCACTGTATGTATGAGTGGACATTGCATGTCATGTAAGCGATACCTGTAGACAGATCTGACATACAATAGCCGTGTGGTAAGGATTCCTGTGGATGTTGTCTAATGCTGTGTAGGAGGGGTGTGTGTGTGTGTGTGTGTGTGTGTGTGTGTGTGTGTGTGTGTGTGTGTGTGTTTATACAATATGTGTGTGCGTGTGTGTGTGTGTGTTTGTGTGTGTGTGTGTGTATGTGTATGTGTGTTTGTGTGTGTGTGTGTGTGTGTATGTGTGTGTGTGTGTGTTTGTGTGTGTGTGTGTGTTTATATGTGTGTGTGTGTGTGTGTGTGTCCTCCTTACCTCTTTCCCATCCTTAAGCCAAATTCCATCCACCTTCTCATCGTTCAGAACCACACACAGCTCGGCCCCTGAACCCGTGGGACACTGCAGGTCCGACAGGCCGCTTGTCACTGAGGCAAACCTCTCTGCACACACGCACACACACACACACACACACAGACACAAGAACAAAGGACATATGACTAACATTAAAACAGATAACTGCCTGGTTTAAATTAACTGTACACTGACATATTTTAAAACAGTCACTGGTGGTGTTTTTTTTTTTCTTATTTAAATAAAGGAGGTTTGAGTTGATCTGGTCCCCTACCGTCGACAGTGAGGTTGGCGGAGCTGACGTACTCCTGGGCATCGTTGTCCTGCGTGCACACGATGCTGTACTCGCCGCCATCCGCCAGGTCACAGTCCTCGACGATCAGCTCGGCGTGCTTGCCTTCGCGCACAAAGATGTAGCGTGGGTTGTCGGTGATGTCACGGCCGTCCATTAGCCATTTGATGTGGACGTCCTTCGAGCTCATCTCACACTCCATGCGTGCTTTGCCTTTCTCCTTCACACGAACGTTCTTCAGGTGACACGCAAACTTAATGGGAATCCCTGTGAGGATGGAACGAGGGTGTCAGCGAAAGAGGAGGCAGGTGAAGGACATTGAAGTAGCATTTGAATGAATAAAATGCATATACATGCATTATAATGCAGGACATGCATATAAATATAAAATGCATACTGTATAAACAAACTTTCACTCATTTAGATTTAAAGTAACGTTGTGTCTCTAAAATCAAGGACACTAATTGAAATTAAAGCCTCTTGCTTTCAATGAAGAGGGGTGCAGTGGCTGTCAGGTCGCCCAGGCTCAGGGTGTAGTCTCCTGTGTCGCTTGGACGGACGTCCTTGACCCTCAGCGTGTAGGTCAAGCCGTCCTCGGACACGGACATGTCGTACTTCTCATCCCTCTTCAGCTCCTTGTCCTTGCACTTCCACACTAACGGAGCGTCGGTCTTCTTGGAGAGGCGCACCTCGAACGTGGCCGTCTGCCGCTCGGTGACGCGCATGGGCTTCAGGTCCGACACAAACTTCAAAGGCTCGTCTAGACGAGAGAGGAGATGAGCAAGTAGATCAGAGAGGGAAATGGACAGATGAAGTAGAAGATGAGAGGAGAGGAAGATGAAGTAGAAGATGAGAGGAGAGGAAGATGAAGTAGAAGATGACAGGAGAGAAAGAGCGAGTGTGGATTTCCTCTGGGCTTTATTTCAGTGCCTGGCATGCAACTCTGCAGACTGAACTCTGCTGAGTATCCTAAGGAAAGAAAATTGGTTGCTGACAGCACCTTTGGCACTTCACCCATTTTAGAAAGATTACAGAACATTAAAACACAATTAATCTCACAGAGCACTACACCAGGTGGGTACACCAGCTCAGCACTGCACTAAAATACAATAGCATTCTGCAAGAAATATTACAACCCAAAGCATTCACCAAACGCTGAAATATGCACTGCTAGGGAATAATGGGTGTTCCATTTGCATGCGAGTGCTTGCCTATGACGGTGAGCTTGGCGTTGAGGGCCTTGTCCCCGACCTGTAGTGAGTAGGTGCCCGTGTCTTTGAGGCTCACGCTGGCGATGCACAGCATGTGCTTGGTACCCAGCTGCTTCACTTCGTACTTCCCCAGGGAGTACTGGACCCGCAGCAACTCTCCATCCTGAGTCAGCAAGTACAGGTGTGTGTTTGGAAAAACACACACATACACACACGCATGCACGCACGCACGCACGCACGCACGCAGGCACACGCACACACACACACACACGCACACGCACGCACA
>NW_027468565.1:32633328-32648328 GCF_046254945.1 Alosa pseudoharengus | reverse complement strand
AGGTACTTTGCAGACTCCATCAAAGGCACTGCAAGAGCAAAGTGTGGTAAATGGATCCGCAGGCGTGTATGTGCTGAAGCTGCTTTGCCAGCGAACTGGCAGAGCTTTCTAAGGGTGGATCAAAATAAAAAGTCATTTGATGATGGAGAGGAGCAACTTGTCATTACTCAGGGAGGTAACATCCTCTGCAAGCCACAGCTGTCTGTGACATGTGCTTTATCTCCATGCAACCATGAGAAAGCAGATAGCAGGATGATTTTGCATGCATCTCATGCTGCGCAGAATGGCCATCAAAAGGTCATGATTCGAACTGTTGATACAGATGTCGTTGTGCTGGCAGTTTCTGTGGTGCAAAGCCTTGGTGACACTGGGTTGCAATTGAAACAGGAAAGAATTTTAGGCACATTGCAGCACATGAAATTGCACACAGCCTTAGTCCTGAGAAGGCACGTGCACTTCCAATGTTTCATGCTCTGACTGGTTGTGAATCAGTGTCTAGCTTTGTTGGTTACGGAAAAAAAACAGCATGGGCAACATGGAAAGTCCTCCCCAAATTTACTCAGGCATTGTTGGAACTGAGCTGTGCTCCATCTGATATTCCCTCACATATATCAGAGACAATTGAAAGGTTCACAGTTCTGCTGTATGACAGAACCAGTACATGTGAGAGCGTGAACACGTCTAGGAAAAAGCTTTTTTCAAAAAGGCACAGTGTTCGCTGAATTCCAAGTGCAGCTCTTGAACAGCATGTGAAAAGGGCAACATATCAGGGTGGTCATATTTGGGGCCAAGTATTACTGCCTTCTCCTCATTTGCCTTGTCAATCTAAATGGGGGTGGGTCAAAACAGAGGATGGCAGTTTTGAACCATACTGGACCTTGCTGAAGCATCTAAAGCCTACTATGCACTTATTGCCTGCAAATGTACAAAAGCTGTATTAAGCAATGCAAATGCAGAGCAGCATCACTGCAGTGTACTGCTTTATGTTTATGTGCGGGAGAATGTCAGAGAGTGTAAAGCGTGTGTAAAATCATTTTTTGCTTCTTGACTGAGACAAAAGTGGTCATTAAATTCAGCATGGAATTTTAGAATCTTATATGTTATGTTATTAATTAAATCTTGTGTTAATATTCAAAGCTCAACAGCTGAAGAGTTGAACTACTGGTTCTTTGTACTGTTTCTTGTTATGCAGGCCTACATTAAAAAGACAAAAAAAATATACAAAAAAGAAAAAAACTAATCCTAATGAGCCTTGCCATGGTGGATTAGCCTGTGTGTCTCTTTCCATGTCAGCTGTTTAAAAACAGTTGACCTTTTTGTATCACCATTTGTGAATTGCTTTGGTAGAGACCAGACAAACATCAGCTCTTAATCACTTGTCATTGTGATGTCTAATTTTGATCACATAACATGACATTCACATCACATAACATTCTTGAATTTCCCCTAGGGATCAATAAAGTATATCTATCTATCTATCTATGAATTTACAGATTTTAATTAACCCATGTATAGTAATATTTAGTATTACAGGAGCAACTTTTAAAACATATCTTATATGTTAAAGTTTAAAGACCTTCTATGTGAAAGTGTGCTCATATTTACATGTATTTATGGTGAAATATGTTATTGCATTTTATGTTTCTGGCAGCTTTTAATCCATTTTCCCATGACGAATTTTCGAGCGCCTATGGTCCTAAATCTGATCAGACCCCCTTTGTGAGCCTTCCTACCAAATTTGATGCTTTTATCGCAAAGTGATCGTTTTTTGCGCTTAATTTAACCGCCCTACGGGGTATGCATATGCTCAGCTATGCTAATTGCTTGATAATAAAGCTTTGAGCTGCTTTGAAGACACTTGCCTGGAACAGGAGAAGGGCACTAAATCTTCTCGTTGCACATCTCACGGAATGCAAACTGATGATTTAAAACGCTACTTATCCCAGCATAACACTTGAGGAATGTTCTTGATAGGCTTGACGTGAGTGTTAAGTTAACTCAGTGCATATCAAGTTGGCTTTGTCTCTCTTAAATAGAGATAACAGCTGTTTTATGATGTGCTGATGTGGACAGTCCTGGGAAGTCCTTCCTTGCAGAAACGCTTATAAACGACTCATTTTAAAGCCTTGAGGAAAAATAAAATGTGATAACCTCGAATATGCAATGGAAGCGTGAAATTGTGTCCGTAACGCATCAGTGGTCACTATTAAAATTTCGTAGGTCTTTGAAACAGCCTCACCTTTAAAACATGCTGCTTATTGATGGTGTCAAAGTAAGTCGTTGTGCCCTCTGATAGAGGCTTGCCGCTCTCTCTCACCCACGTCACTGTTGGCTTCGGCTTCCCTATCACCTTCACTTTAAAAGACACCTTGTCTCCTAAAGTCACAGAGTCATGAAATATGAAATGCAATAGTGAGTACCCAACTGCTGGAATAGCAGGTCTTCATAAAGGTAATTTGCAATTCAATTAATAAGTTCAATAAGTAGCAATTCAATTATTTATCTTCACACTTTATTTAAGCTGACATTTGAAGCAAGCAGAGGGATTGACACTGTGCAACTTTCTAGACAATTACACATAGCTGTAAAAAAAATGGTATAAAAATCGACTAAGTATGAATGTTAAATTTGATGGAGTGCTGTAAATATGCTCAAGTAAGTGCTCTGTGATAGACAAATCAATGGGTCTGATAGTCAACGCACAGTGAAATAGGTTTAGAAATGAGATGGTAAATGTTACTTTAGTTTATTTTCAAATATGCTTGGGTCTTATGTTCTGGACACGACTCACCCTCCTGAGCAGTGATTGGACGGGGCTTCAGCTCAAAGTCTGGCATGGACTCCGCTGGAGGGATCGTAGAGGATTTCTGCACCTGGCTGTAAGACTCTACGATGGCAGACGTCTTTCTTTGGACCACTGTCCTCTCTGCGCCTGTAGATAGACATATACGCACACGCACACACATACATACACACGCACGTTCACACACACACACACACACACACACACACACACACACACACACACACACACAAACACACACACGCACACACACACACCTGTTTAACATTTTGTCATGAAAACTTTTTGATTGGTTTTCACTCCAGTGAATTAGGAAAGCTGGCGTTTAAATGTCAGTTCATTTGTGGAAATTTGTTTCAGAGCCTTCAGCTGATCAATGATGAGGTTCAGAGAGCTCCTGACTCTAATCAATCCTACCAATGGAGGATATTACAGATGGCAGATAGGAACTACATTAATCCCTGAGGAAACTGAGAAAAAGTCAAGGAGATAATCCAATTTCACACAGATGGATATTTGCATTACATTTGGGAGAAATTCTGGGGCTTACCATCAACGCCTTTGGATGTCTGGGAAATTCTGCGGACTTTGGTGACCGTGGAGGAGGATGAGGAGGTGGAGGAAGACATTGCTGAAGAGGATGAGGATGAAGACGAGGTCATTTGGACTTCAGAAAAGTGCTCTGAGACGCTTGCTGAGGACTTCACCTCAGAGAAGCTCTCCCTCATGGCACTGCTGGACTGGGCCTCTGATAGGACCTCCATCACGCCCCCTGTGGACTGGATGACCTCTGCCATGGCAACTTGTTAGACCTTCGACCTTTAGCTGTGCGGCCAAGACTGGTGACGTAACTAGCTTTGATTGGGGCTCTAAGGGCATGGAGAGATACTTTTTTATTTTTTCATTTAACATTTTCTGAAGACTTAAACACTTAAACTTGACAATATTTCATAATCATCAATTAATCACGCAATTAATTAATATAATCCATCTAATGAAGAAAGTCTGACTTTCTCTTGCTTCAACTTTGAAAAACACAGAGGATGATGTTGAAAATCTACTTGGTGCATTGCAACTGGTATGTAACAATTGTAGATCAGAGATAGCAGTTGGTGCCATTGCTTCCCTCTGTCTCCATCATGGTAGGAAGTGACGCATACTGACATATGAGTCATCGAGCTCCTTGTTTGGCAGATGTTAAAGTACATCACTCAAGGTGGTGTGTCTGTAAACGTGCACGCAAGTCTCTTGGCTCGCCCCGTCATGCCGACTCCCTTAAGCAGCTGATTCCAAAATAAGTACAGCGTCAAGCGGAGACAGAATTGCGGTTCGTACAAACACACTCACTGATGCCCTTTGATAGGTAAATACCTGCTTTGTGTGTAAGTGGGATAACTCTACAAGTGTACACTTCTTAAGCAGCAGCCGAGAGAGAGAGAGAGAGAGAGGCATATTAATGATGGAAAAAACATTCCTTAAGCTATTTTCAGCATGATAAACTTCAGCCAATAATTAACAGCAAAGCTGGGTGTTAGTCACCTCCAACTTCAAACACTGTGGTACCCATGAACCCCACAAACACTTGCAAGGCCAGAGGGAAGCGAGGGGTGGGTTGTGGAGATAGAAATTCTACACATCTTTGATGAGCTTGCCTTCAGTCAAGAGCAGGGTTTTAAAAACCGAGAGGATTACAGCGTTGCTAGACAAGTGGTGTGTTTGTTCTTAAATATACATAAACAGCCTTTTGTGAATCACCTAATCGGTGCCATGAACTTTCACAGTCAATTTGAAATAAGCCCGTTCAGGCTGAGCGTCTCCTCCTCGCACACTTCTGAGGTTACACCACTTGAAACTGGAAATGTTTAAGAAGATTACAAGGTCACATGCATTTTTGCCTTGAGTGCTAAGTCCCATAATACCAGTCAAGGTTGTTTCTTTCTGACTTTTGACTGACTTCTCTCTCTCTCTCTCTCTCTCACACACACACACACACACTCAGTTGTTTTTATTTGGAATTATTAATACACAACAACCCACAGTCCCTCTCTCTCTCTCTCTCTGTTCTCTGTCTCGATATCAATCGCATAAACAAAGCCAGATGCCTTACCTTCAAAGCAGGCAGTCTTAGTTCTCGCACCTTTGGACACCAGAATGCTCGTGTGAAGGTGTTTGTGGGGGCTTGTCTTCTTGAGTGGCTGGTTAAGCTGGTGTGAGTCTCTCCTCTGCTCTGCTCTCCTCTCCACTCCACTCCTCTGTCTGGCACCTGGGACGTACCGTCCCAGTACTGGACAAATAAGGCGCTGAGGCGGACAGGAGTGGGCCTGGGCATTCAGGCATCTCCCTGGAGTCAGCTTGACCTTCTGCGACCCGCCTCTCAGCAGCCTCCGACCCACTTGCCACTCCCTCCGGTGTCCAGAGAGTATAATTCAGGACAACTGCATCCTCTCTCCACTTCTTCAACTTCAGCGCCGTCCTCTACACGACACAACACAACCATAATACTCAACACCCCATTTAATGTTATTCCCCTGTGAAACTGTGCAGCTATTCTCTGAGTACAAATAAAAAAGAAAGCATTTTTCAGTAGTCTTTATTTAATTTATTATGTGTTTCTCAGAGGTGTCAACATTTGTTTGTGTGTCGTGTGTGTGTGTGTGGATATCCCGTTTCCCTGCTTCTGTGTGTGACATTGAAAATGTGTGCAGGAATCCACCAACACAGGCCCTGAATATGGAATGCCGCACAGCGTGGTGGGTGCCTGTGGATGCAGTGGCTTCGTCCGTGTGTGTGTGTGTGTGTGTGTGTGTGTGTGTGTGTGTGTGTGAGTGTGTGTGAGAGAGAGAGATGCTGCGGCGGGGGCATGTGGATGGGGTGGCTTCGTCCGTGTGTGTGTGTGTGTGAGTGTGTGAGTGTGTGTGAGAGAGAGAGATGCCGTGGCGGGGGCATGTGGATGGGGTGGCTTCGTCCTTGCTCTACCTCTCTGTCTACTCAGTCATTCAGCTCGCAGCAGTGCGGACACCTGACCTAATTCATCTGACGCTCTGCTTCATTCCCCATACACAGACACACACACACACACACAGTTCAGTTACTGAGTAATGCAGAGATGCACACATTGCGGGGCTACTGATGCTCCTGCGCCAATGGATTCAGTGTCCCGGAGTTGCACTATGCAGTCCTCAATCCTCATCTTTTACCAGTGGCCCAGATACTGCATATGCACTACAGACACACTATTTTGTCTTGGAAAAGGCCACAATTGAGAATATCTTTCTTTGCTAAATGAAACGATATAACAGATAATATAGCAGTGGTACTTAGATGGGAATGAAGTAACCCTGTGGATGAATGTACAGTATTTACACAGGCAAATAATGTAGGCCTAAATCTTATTTAATTCTCTCTTGCACATGGCTGTATCCATGGTCACACTAATCACCAATAGGACTAATGACCAATGTCTGTGTGGATGACTGTAATGATGGAGTGAAATAAAGTAAATCCGTTTTCATCCCCTCTTGTTCATCCCCTAATGATGTCTGCGGGTGTGTGCACTAGCCATGGCCGGCTGCCTTCGTTTGTTTGTTCTCGGCATCTCTTGCCACAGATCAGAGCTTCGCACAGATCAGCTTAACAAGTGTGAAAAAACCATTAGGTCTGACAGACTGCCGTTTAGCCCTGGCTGAGATATCTGGCAACATTAGCCTCTGCCATGTTACGTGGAAAAGAGAAGACAGAAGTATTCCCGTGTGAAGCCACCTCATCTCGCCTTGCCTGGGAGCGATGAAGATCACAGGATCATAATGAGGTCGTTAACTTTAATGGGAGTCTGACAGCAGGGCTATTTGGAGAAGCAATTAGGTCACCTCACCTGTTTGAAGAGGAATGCGTTTTGGGGAAGCTGAGCGTTATTCTGGAGATCTCACAGGAACGCTGGAATGATGCAGTATGCCATTTGATGACGAGGAGTCTCCTCCTATTGTTCCCCAGGGTGGGGGAAATGTTTATATCTATGCCCTTATTAGGAAACTGCAGTAGTGTGGCATTTGAGAGAGAGGGAAAGCCAGAGAGAGCTAGTGAAAGAGAGAGAGAGAAAGACAGAGAGAGAGAGGCAATGTAATGGGGGGGATCTGAGAGAGAGAGGGAAAGACAGAAAGAGCTAGTGAAAGAAAGAGAGAGAGAGAGAGAGAGAGAGAGAGAGAGTGAGGCAATGTAACCAGAAGTGAAGAGTTCACTGAAGCTGTCTGGATGATATGGTGACATAAGCAGCATCTGAGCAGGCCCTGATCAGAGTGAGAAATGTGACTAAATGATCACATGTGCTGCGTGTGGCCAAAAAGGTGATGGAGTTCATAACATAAGTTCATTAGTCATGAATGAATGAATTCAGTAAAAGTAAATTGCACTGAAACAGTACTGACGGATGAGACCACTTCCTGTCTAATCAGCCCAATATTAGCTCATCTTGCACCCATTGAATTTAGCTGGGCACATGCCCATCCAGATGTACTACATCGGGATGTTGTATATTTTAAAATAATGCCTCCATCTTTGAATATATATTTTTATATTATATATATTTAATATATAATTATACAGTATATTTATTTTTTGTGGAAGGCCCTCATGTCCCCTGCTCTAATTGTGCTCACCCAATATTTTGTCTTGCCCAACGGCCCTTCTTCTTCTGTTTTTCTCTTAACTGCAAGCTGTTACACCATCTCAGTGTGTTATTAGAGACAGTGGCAGAGGAAGGGGAGGGTGATGCAAGATGCCCCCTGCCCCCAGCAGCAAGATGCTCCCTGCCCCCAGCAGCAAGATGCCCCCTGCCCCCCCCACAGCAGCCACTAATCCACACCCAGCGAGTCTGTGGCACTCTGATGTGTGAGCACCTTGCTGATGAAAAGGCCACTTTCTTAATCCACTTGACATTTCGGTGTAGGCCGCCCAGATTAGCGGTCCACCTGCCAGTGGCGGGGACAGACACAAAGAGATTTCATGCCCTGTGCCACTCGCAAGCTGTCGGCATCAAAAAGGGAAGAAAGATTTGGGGTGAAAAAAGTAAACAAACACAGATAAATCCAGGGAAATACAAGCATATCTCTGCTAGTCTACCTTCTCAAATCAGTTTGTGCTTGGATTATGATTTGGAAACTCACTACAAAATATGCTCATTGGTACTCAACTCATAAACCTGGGTGGTTGATATCCAGATGTTCATTTACTTTACTACTGTGGCTACTCTCTCATTATGCTTATGATAGGATCCGTAATCTAATATGCCCATTACACACTCCAGCTCTTCTCAGATGACCATCCCATCCCTCGCCTCCGCTTTACACTCTACTGACAGCATGTTCACACACACCTCGTCTCTAGGGGCAACAGAACAGAGGTGTGACCTGATGTACAGTTAAGGCCCAAATCATATACCTACCCTTCCAATGGCAAATTTGGATTTATATCTGTAGTGCATCTGTCTTATTTGACCAACTGGATTCTTCTGCATGGAAATGACATCAGCACGAGACAATAAGATAGAGATACACATATTAAACTAAAGAAAGATATATGAAATAAATAACTATTTCAATGTTTTCTCAGTCAAATAAGATGTTGCATTAAATAAATATTGACTTGAGCATGAATAATTAAGGGCTTCACTGTATATCCTTTATATTAGACACTATGGATAAAGCCAAGGAAATAGAGCAGGAAGGGTGAAAGGGTCCTGGCTGAAGGAACGTTGACAAGCCACCATCACCTTGTCACTACTAGGGCTGGTAAGTTTCATTTAGCAACTGTGTGTATAACTAACTGCGTCACTGTAATCTTAACCACTGTTTTTAATATCAGTGACCCACAAACTCATTCACTGTATGATGTGTTACTGTATCAAAATGTATTACCTAAGCCCTTTAGCACAATAACAGTGAATCAGAGGGGGGGGCAGAGTCAGAGAGACTCTCTCTCTCTCTCTCTCTCTCTCTCACACACACTCCCCCCCCCCTCTCTCTCTCTCTCTCACACACTCCCCCCCCCCTCTCTCTCTCTCACACCCCCCCCCCCTCTCTCTCTCAGAATCATGTAAGCTGCCTCCTGTCCTGCTCCTTGGCCACAGTGAGTGTCCTGCTCCTTGGCCACAGTGAGTGTCCTGCTTCTTAGCCACAGTGAGTGTCCTGCTCCTTGGCCACAGTGAGTGTCCTGCTCCTTGGCCAAACACCAGAGAGGTTGCCAAAAATGATGAGTGTGTTTTTCTAGGACAAATTTGTGCGTGGAATATGCAATCATATCATGTTGCCAATAGAATAGAAAGCAATCCATATAATTGTCTAAACAATCTATATCCTTGTCCAAAACAGTGGGGTTTTAAAGTGTCACTGAGGGTGTCCTAGATAGTGTGGTGTGGGTTCAGATACATCACCTTTTTGTTACATTACATTACATTACATTTGGCTGACACATTTTTAGCCAAAGCGACTTACAACATGGTAAACAGTTAAAGTTTTAGAGCAATTCTCAACAATTTTAGGACAATTTAAAAAGCATTAGAGTACAGTAAGAATAAGTGTATCATTGAGTGCTGTTTTTAACAGTTACTTGTCAGTTTAAGACGGCTGGTGAGTGCTAGGATCAGCAAGACTTGTTGTAAGTGTTGCTATGAGAGGATATTTGTATTATTATTAGGCCACCATCTCAATGGTTAGTTTTGAAAACATCTACTCATTCACTGCATAGGCTGCAACTGCATTCACTGCTTATTACACGTGTAGTACAGAAAACTAAATAAAATGCTGGCAATGTCAGTGCTTACATTTGATCTCTAGCGGTAGGTTTAGGACCTCTGCCAATAGGCGGCGCTGAATGCACCATCAGAGAGCAGGTCCAATCTGAAATCCCCAAGGTCTACAGATCATGTCACTATTATGACATTATTTATCAATTCACAAATCCATACATAAAAAAAACTAACAAAAACAAGACAAAATGGATAAGGATAGGATAATCCTTCTGAGACCTAATTAAAATGCCAAATCAATTGGAAGTATTACCGGTGTAATCGGGGTGAAGATGAGTGGTTATGTCAAAAACTCTTAGCAAATGTAGGCTACGTCACTTGAGATAGCTGTTTAAGCCAGGAGAGACCCTTCAATGATGGTCTACATTGTCTACCTTGGCTGTTTATTTCTGTCTTCGTGGCAGCCATTTAGAAGCCATAGTAAATAAGCCATTCTGCTTTCCTAACAATATCTTATAGGGAGGCAGGTCAAATCAACAAAGCCAATATAGAAGACCACAGAATAAAACACACGACGAGAAATTCCTCAATTGGGGCGTGTGAACGGAACGACAACATAGCCTACTAATCGATGCAATCGTCATCGTGCTTCTCCCAATGGTGATTTGTTGCGCTGCTTGCGGCTGGAGCTCGGCTAGCGGTTGGATGGAGGGACTGCCTATTACGACTCCTCCCAAGTTCGGTTGCTCAGCAGCGTCATGGATGCTTCTCAATTGATGTGCGAGCAGTGCAGGCGGGACAGGTTGCCGGGCTGGAGCGAGGATATTTACTGGGGGAGTGAAATTCGTCTGCATAGCTTGACAATGTGCCCATGGACATAAGACACTCGCACAAAATTCGATGATTCTTTACACAGGTGCGGAGGCGCCCCGTATTTTGAGCCGAGCGCACAGATGGACACCTAACACAGAGCTAGCAATGCTGTAGCATTCAGCGGTCCATTTGATTGTTATTGTCGCGGGATCTGGTGGCACATTTCCACGGAAGAAGGGGCTCCGTTTCAGTGTTTTCAAAATAACACAATCTACAAATTATCTCGCAAATTGCGACAGTTTAGAAGGTGCGCATGGACTTCGACGGGATCTTTCGAGTCGTGGGCATTACGCGTCTATACACAGTGTTCTCACCTCGCAACCTGAACGCTGGAAAACAGTGAACTCGTGTTTCGCGGTTTAAGGGTTCGTTATTCTTCGATGTAGGGACGTCAAAGGAAATAGCTCCTGACAGGACGGAGTGAGTAAAAAAGAACGTCTTGTGCTGAAGCTATAGATCAGAGAGAGTTAACTGACCATTGGAATTCTAGGTCCTATATTTGAAAGACATGGACGTGGTGTTAGTGGTCTTTCACCAGTTCAAGTTAAATCAACAATTTGGATTTCAGAAAGAAGGATTTTACTTTTAGACCGTTATAACATTGTTTTACAATCAGACCAGTTTGAACTGCCTGTGCTAATTTAGTTGAACATGATAAGAATGAGTTCAAGTGATTTATAGCCTATAATCTAGTCTATTTCTCACATGTTAATTAAACGAATGTAACGTATTAACTCCGCTGAGGACGTATAGGTTGGCCATGCATAACCTATTTGCAACACCTTTTTGACTGTGCAGTGCATAAAATAACAACCTACAGATAGGCTTAGTGATTTCTGTAGAGTGGTGTTGTATGGGCTATGGAATAGCGTACTGCCAATTTATGATTAAGATATAGGCTATTGAGAAATTCAGAACTTTGCTTGTCCTGAGATGTAAAGAGGTGGACTGTCCTTTTCGTCTCACAAACTATCCTGCTTGAAGTTCCACGTCTGATTATATGTGCGCGGCGTAAAAGCCCCGGGGATGATCTCTCTCTGAAGTGGCTGTTACAGTAATCAGCGCCTTGGTGTTAGCGAGGCCAGGGAGAGAGGGGATTTCACGAGATTAACGACGGACTGCTATTTTCTTCATCCACACACTGGCGGCGGCATAAGGAACCTCGCCCAGCGCCCAGCAGCCACAATCTCTGACATTGATCGGCATCTGGAAGTTGGCTTTGAGCATTAACGACGGACATCTGTTAGTTTTATATCGACAAGTGCACTTGCTGGAGAACATAAAGACGATGCTATAAAAAAAAAACTATCAGCGCAACTATCTGATTCTACACAGCTGGCTATCCAGAGAGCTATAGCCTATGTTTAGTCTCTGCCAAGAAATGTGGTAGCTACTGCTGAGTAAAACTGAGCTATCCCGCACTATCAGACTTCCAGACTCAGTGTAAGCAACTGCCTGCACGCTGACCTGCGTCTTCTGATGTCTAGGTGAACACCTGTCCCGATCCATTCACGGTTCTACAGCGAATGAGGATGCTGCGAGGATGCTGCGCTTCCCGGTGAAGAAAATACGGAAGCAGTTCAAGCTCCTTCTACTCCTGGTCCTGCTAACCTTCGCCATTTGGTTTACATACCTTCATATCAATCAAGGGAAAGCCATTAAGCTCCATTTTAATTATGGTAAAGGTAAGCACGACTTTTTAAAATCTCCTTAGCCTATCTAAAAAGTAAAAAATATTTTTGTACTTCTGAGGATATAATACGGACACATTTTGCCCACAAACATGCAATTGAGATGTTAATGGAAGATGTGTATAAGCTTTTGGTAGCCTACATTATTGGGAGATAACAAGGTCAGAGTGCAGATGTTACGGCCCTTCACGGAAATGTCATTTAGGTCACAGACACTTGCCACGACTAATGTGTTGTCGCAAGTGACAAGTTGTATAGCTTACGATCTTAAACACCCTAAAAACCCTATATGGGATATGCACTAGCTTACTTGAGTGCTTTAGTTGTATCAAAACGTAAGATACAATGTAGCCTATGCCAGTTTTAATGTCCTAAGGAGCAATGTTGTGTGTCACTCTGCTCGGCTTCCACCTTTTTCCTAAAAACGGCAGCCTGTGTGCAGTGGCTGCACAAATTAAGGAGGGAAGGAATGTCGGTGAGCACACGTTTTGGTACAACAAAAGCACTTCTTCAGGTGCTTGTTGACAGCAATGTCGACAACGAACAGAAAACTGGTTTGCCGACTTCAAGTAAGCTAGTGCACAGAGCCCACACACCTTTAATCCTCCTGTTGTGTTCGCGGTCAAATGTGACCGATTTGCAATTCATTTCTTTCAAAAATATTGTTAACTTATTCTGACTACCATCATCTGAACACACAAAACAAATGTTGGTAATTTTTTATAACAATTTGAGTGTTTTATTTAACGTTAGAACATCCATGTGTATTTCCGGTCAAAAATGACTGGCCATTAGAAATGAATGGGTGAGATAATGATCAGTGTATAAAATTGAGTCCAGGCACAAACTTATTGATCAGATGGACTGTATGTGCTTCTGTACAGTAAAACACACACACAAACACACCCTCACTACCCCTCTTTGCTTCTTTACCAGCCAACACTAGAACCTTTTCCCAATAGAATCTCAGGTCAGTGAGGCCTGCAGGCCATAAATGGCAAATGGAAGTGCAAAACTGGTTATATCCAATAGAACACCAGTTGGTACAAAGGTCTATCACAACATTAGATAATAATATGTGTGCTACTATGGATTTATAACAAGTTATAATGCAGCGGTCATTTTTGACCGGGAACACAAAACTAGTAAACATAAAACGAACACGACAGGAGGGGTGACTTTAATGAGCTTGGCCCCAAAAACTGGACTGGCATTCTGTATATCAATAGGCCTTTTGCGTAGGCCTATTAACAGTTATTAACAATGATAAAACTGCCAATATGGAAGAGAATTGGCAGGTATGAGGCTACGGACAGTATAACTAACAGGAGACCACGGATTTGCTAAGTGGTTTTGGTGACATAAGAGTGAAGTTATTAAATACATTTCCAATAATAATAAGAATCCACAAAATTATGCAAAAGCCTGTGTCCCACAAACTAAGGGTTGTAGGAAAATAGGAAAACATAAAAGTGTGAAGTGATTTGGGTGATGTGTGTTGTGTAAAAGTGAAGTTTTTGAATAATATTTTAGTGTGTCTTTTCGTTTTGCATTTGGTAGAAGGTCCCTTCACACTCTCAGAGCTAGAGGCCATTTTATCTGTCCAGTGAGAGAATGACCCTTATTGATGTAAATTAAGTTGTAGCTCATTGTCTATATTACAGCAGTTGGAAAGAGCTGTTTCGCATATGACCTACTGAACTTCAAATCTGTGAATATACTGTACATTACTGTAGCAGCAGGCATACAGTAGGCCTCTCTCTTGTTCTGCTGCCTGAGAGCTAGTTTTTCTCAGTCCAATTCTTCACCCTACCTGTACAGCCCATATCCTGCATCAGACAAATGCTCCATCATGCTTTGTCTCTGTCTCTTCACACTCTGGGGTGTGATCAGTCACTGCTGGAGCTTACAGCATTGGACACTGGGCAGAGAGAGAAATAGATAGCATGGCAGGTGATGGTATGTGACAAGGTCACTCCTTTGTTGGACACTTGGAGGGATGGAGAGAGAGAGAGGCTTGTCAGTTAATTTGCTTCCAAGGCATATCAGTGCTGAACATCACCTTGATAAAATACATAGACAGGCAACATCTTTTAAACTGAAGAGCACATAGCCTCCCAAATGACATAAACATCAGTAATTGTTTTTCAATGTATTAGTTTGCGTGTATGTGCGCACATATGAGTGTGTATGTGTGTGTATGTGTGTTGTGTGTGTGTGTGTGTGTGTGTGTGTGTGTGTGTGTGTGTTTGAGTTTTTCATCCTTGAATTCATATTTTCCCCCTACGTCACAACACAGACCCTCAATATAATGAGATGCTTTTGTCAAAGCGGTAAATGAAGGAGGCTCAGCCAGCCCAAGGACCTCTCCTTGACCCAGCAGCCGCACACACACAATAGGTTCGCTCTAAGCCAGACTAACCCCTATCTGGTGAAGTGGCCCTCTTGAATGCCTGCGCGAGCGGCCCGGTCCAGTCTGGCCCCATAATGTCCTTCTCCTGGCCCTAATCATGGGTGATGAGGACCTCCGAACGCCCACTGCAGCCGCAGCAGTGGCCCCGTGGAGGATAAAAAAGCAATTTCATCCAGAGTTGCTGGCGCTGCTCCTAGAACCTTACTTGGCCTGTGGAACTCTTTGACTCACTCAGGTGGGATGTTTGTTGTGCCTCTGTGCACAGTTGTAGACAACATGTGTGTTAGTCATCAACGTAGAGGGGGAAAAAAAAAATACTTTCATGTCTAGAATGAATGTGGAATCAGCTAAACAACCTTGGCCTCTTTTAATCCGAAGATAGTGGAACATATCTGCTATACAAAAACAAAATGTTTGGGAATAGTATTTTGTATATTCTAGGTGTAATTAAATAGCTATTGATGTTATTTAAGAAACATCA
>NW_027468565.1:32615828-32625828 GCF_046254945.1 Alosa pseudoharengus | reverse complement strand
GCAGATAGATATGCAGCAACTCCATTATCGCCCTGTCAAACATTCGCGTGCGCTCAGAGGGGAAAAAAAATGAAAAAAAAAAAACTTTTGATAGCGTCTTTTCCTTCCTGACCATGGAGAACAGCTCTGATTGGTGGTGCAGAGCACAAAAGCTTGTTCGCACCATATGGTGGATGTTAGATTTGTCGGGAAGAGAAATTAGTCACCGGACCCCTCTCTGGGCTTCTGTCCTTGGCTCTGTACTAAGTGTCATCTACAGAAGCCGTCTTTATTCGGCTGGACATGTGTGTCAACGACGCAGTTGACTGTGTTGTAGAAGCAGTATTTCTCGGTGAAGTTCTGCAGGTAGGTCTGCTGAGGCAGTGCCATGAAGAACACTCTGACGTCTTATCGAAGTGCATTTTTATGAAGGGAAAAAGGCAGTTAGTTGGCCAGGCTAGTTGCTCCAACTCACTGTGGTGGTTTCGGCTCAGTGGTTAAACATTCTCCACATCCTGCGTTAAAGAGGTCTACTGGCTTCCTGTCTTTATTTGTCTCACGTGTCTCTCATGTGCATCTCTTTCTCTCATTTGTCTCTTTTCTGTCTCTTTTGCCTCTCTCTGTTGCAATTGTGATTGATATTATTCTCATCCACATTTTGTTCTGTTTGTCCCACACATGCACTGTCACTCTCACTCTCTTTTTCTTCCTATTTCTCATCCACGCTCTCTCTGTCTCACACAGACACACAGACGCACGCACACTGACACAGACACACACACACACACACACACACACACAGACACACACACACACAGGCAGGGCTGTGCTGTGTTGAAATAGAATTGGCTGGGTTGGGCTAAACTTGGCTGTGTTGGGTTAGGCTATGGTATGCAGGCTCGGGCTGGACATGGTTACAGTAAGTAAGGTTGAGCTGTGCGTAAGGTTTGGCTATAATGTGCTGTGCTGTGCTGTGTTGTGTTTGGCTATAATGTGCAGGGTTGTGCTGTGCTGTGTTGAGACTAGATTTGCTGGGTTGGGCTAAACTTGGCTGTGTTGGATTAGGCTATGATATGCAGGGTCGGCTGAGTTGTGCTATACTGTGCTATGTTAGGCTATAATGAGCAGGGCTGTGCTGTGCTGTGCTGTGCTGTGCTGTGTTAGGCTATAATGAGCAGGGCTGGAATGTGCTGTGCTGTGTTGTGCTATGTTAGGCTATAATGAGCAGGGCTGTGCTGTGCTGTGCTGTGCTGTGCTGTGCTGTGCTGTGCTGTGCTGTGCTAGGCTATAATGAGCAGGGCTGGACTGTGCTGTGCTGTGCTATGTTAGGCTATAATGAGCAGGGCTGTGCTGTGCTGTGCTGTGCTGTGTTAGGCTATAATGAGCAGGGCTGTGCTGTGCTGTGCTGTGCTGTGTTAGGCTATAATGAGCAGGGCTGGACTGTGCTAGGGCTGATCTCTGGACTGGGTTGTCAGGCAGGGGCCATTGCCTTGGCTCAGTGCTCACGGATAGCTCATTTTTATGCCCGTGGCAGCCTTGCCTGTTTAACACACACACACACACACACACACACACACACAGACACACATTCTCTCGCTCACACAATCCCCTACACTCCGCTCAGCCGCAGGAAATCAGCCTCTGCATTCTGATTGGACATGCCATGTTAAGGTGCTCCGCTCGTGCTCATGAAATTTCTTATTTAAGCGTGTGTATGTGTGTGTGAGTGTGTGTGTGTGTGTGTGTGTGTGTGCGGAAAGAGGAAAAGGGCACTGGCTGGAAATATATAATATCAGAGCGTGTTGTGTGCAGTATGTAGTATGAGTTAACAAATAACCACTTGTACTTGGGCAAACTGTATTATACTTAATGCTGACTAGGGGTTTTATGTCCTCTTCAATGCAGCAATTAGAGAGCATTAGAGAGATGGTACAGCTTTGCAGCTCCCAATGAAGGTCATAAATGAAATACTTTATACATACAGTAAACTGTTTGCATTGTGCTGATGAATGTTTTGAGTGGCTGTCTAAACAGTGTATTAAAGTATAGTAGAGAGACTTTGAAACTGCTCTAATCTGATTACTGAAGGTCATCCATTGATGTATGGCTGTATAAGGGGCTGTATAGCGGCTGGAGCATATGCTGTAGTTTATTATGCTGCGCGTGGCCCAGTAGGCCAGAGTGGTGTGGGCCGCCAGGCCCGCTGTGGCGGCTCCCCAGTGGCTTCTGAATAAGATGTAGTTGACATCTCACCCTGGAGCACCCAGAGCCCTGACCAGACAGTGCCATTTCTGTGGGAGATTTATAGGCTTGCCATCAACGCCTGCTAGACACTCTCTCTCTCTTTCCTTCTCTCTCTCTCTCTCTCTCTCTCTTTCTCTCTTGTTCACTCTCTCTATCTCTCTGTGAATGGTGCCCTTTGAGCAGACATCAGTTTCATTCCTGCTAAAAATGGCCTCACTTGTGTAGGTGAAGTATGTGTCTGCGTTGTTGCATTTCTCTCTCTTTCTCTTTCTCTCTCTCTCTCTCTCTCTATGGGGGCGAACGTGTCCTTGAGCACATCGATGTGTCTTTTGGATAATGGATCTGAGAGACGTCTTAAAACATTATCTCTTGTTTCCCCTTTCAGGCCGAATTGATTGGGAGCTTGAGCTATTGGGGGTGCTCTAGTCTAGATGCTTGAGGCCCACCCTGAGTCTCTTTGGAGCCACTGAAGAGAGTCTTTACTGCCGGCCACAAAGCACCACAGTCTGGCGTGATGGGTTGTCATAGTTTATATGAGATTTGTATATGAGCCATGAACAGCCAAGGCCGTTGTCGTTGGCACCGCCACCTCCTGAGGCAGCCGGCTCACAGCTTGTAGTTCTCAAAGCCATGGCCACCCTGGACACAACTGCATTGTGTCCAAACTCTGAGGACTCCGAAAGAATTTTCTACAGCCTGAAAATGCTTTTCAAAAAGGGCAAACAGGCATTGCTCTGCAGAGATTTCTCCTTTTGTTGGTTAAGAGAAATCTACTTATCATTGTTCCCTTTGCTCTTGTTTTTGTTTTGTTGTTTTTTTTTTCCGCCGTCTTTTTTTTTGTGTGCCTGCGATCTGTTTGCTTTGCTCTGTCTTTCTCGGCACATCAGACGTGTTGTTTATAGCCTAATTGGGAGTGCCGGGGCCTGATTGGGATGTCAGGGGGTGCCGTGATGGGCCCTGCCTGGGGAAGGCAGACAGATGCTATACGTCTCAGTTTAGTGTCAGGCAGCCGCACCGTGCATCAGGGCGCACTCGCTTCCTGCCAAGTCATTACCAAACCAGACAACTGTGTCTTTGCGACGGGAAATGAATGCGCGTCTGTTCTTTTTTCTCTTCTTTTCTCTCGTCTCCCATCCAGCACCGGTCGTCACATTCCTCTTTTGTTTGCTGGTGGAGGCTGCCGCTTCAATTCGCCTGTGTTTGCAAGACGCTCCGAAAAACAAACAGGCGCCCCCCTGTGCAAATGTTGCCTTTCTTTAAAGAGGAGCCGCCAATGCTCGAGCTACTTCTGATCAATCCAGCTTTCGGGTTGACGAAATTTGAAAACAGATGACATGCCTGCTTTTGTGTGCGGTTTGTCCCCTACAATTGACCCCTCATAGAACTTAAGCATTTTTACCATTATGACTTTAGCCATGTTATTACTGTATATAAGCCACAGAGGCTTAAATGGTCACTTTCCCAAGATGACCACCATTCGGTGGTTCAACTCCAGGCTGTAAAGTAAGCGTGGGACAAACAAACAGCAACCAAACCTTCAAAGGAAGTTTAATCTCCATTTTGTTCCACGGATTGGTGTCCGTGTGTGACACAGCGTGACCTGGAACAGGTGCAAATGGATCTGTGTTGACTAGTGCTCTCTCTGTGAGCCTTGCGTGCCAGGCTGCTAGGTAGGCTGGCGCCATCCCATAACCACCCACAGCACCGGGTACCCTCTCTCTCTCTCTCTCTCTCTCTCTCTCTCTCTCTCTCTCTCTCTCTTTCTCTCTCTCTCTCTCTCTTTTGCTCTGCTGGAGTGCCCTTTTCTCCCGCTTGTTTTCTCCATAGCCCCACAGCCATGTGCGGGCATTTGCGCTCACACAAGCGTAACATTGAATCACACAAACAGCACTGATCGTATAGTGTTGTGATCCTTTGTGTGTGTTTGTGTGTGTGTGTGTGTGTGTGTGTGTGTGTGTGTGTGTGTGTTTGTCTTTCTGTGTGTGTTTATGTGTGTGTGTGTGTGTGTGTGTGTGTGTGTGTATCATGGGGACAGTTTGGTGGTTGCAGCAACATTACAGTAGCAAAGAGGAAAATGTACACAGACACTGGATTTGTGTTACATAATAATGCTAATGGCGAAAGACAGTGGAAATGATTTGGTTAATGGTGGCATCAACTTGCAAGCACTTCTCTGCACGCACCAGTGCAACTTCTTCCTGTTATTAAAATTAAAATAAAAACTTCTTGCTATTAAAAATTGATTCCAATGTAGTAAGAGTAAGATATGTTAAATATCAAGGCAGGACTCAAGGTTTAGTCATGGTCATCTTCATGAGTCTGCATCAGTTGCTAACAACAAATTGGATGGCCCTTCCCAATTAGCTTCAAATGGGTTGTTAATCATCGCCCATGGGCCAGGTACCAGGGAGTGTCCCCCGTCAAGATGCTTGTGACACTCCATTGTCATCTGATGGCATGCTGTTTTGAACGATTTAGCTAATTCAGAACAATATGCAATCAAAGCATCTGATCCCAAATGTACAACTGCAGTACGCAAAGCAGGTGAAGACATAGGTTTTCCAGTCACAACTTCAAGCGGGCCAAGCCCTGTCTCTTTGTTGTTGGTGGGATTCACACCGCACACGACTGGTGGCAGTGTCTCGGGCCAAGGAAAACCTTCCTGTTGGCTTTTAGCATAACTTTCCTTCAAAAAATTATTCCTCCTCTCCACTCCTGTAGAGATGAAAACCAAGGGACGGCTATTGGGTGCCCAGTACCCTGCCGACCTCTGCACAAACAGCTGCAGTAAAAACCAAGCTGTCCATTTTAGGCAGCGGCTGACATGCTTGCCCAATCCACATTTTAGCGCTCAACAGAAGTGGTCACAGGTTGTGTCTCGTTAAAGACCATTTCCTCACCTTCAACATCACAAACAGATCGGATGTGGTTTGTGACCGGCAGAATTTGTTCATTTAAGCAAGTTAGTATGGGCTGAGATCTTGCACATTGGGCAATCTCTATTTCATTCTGAGCCTTCTCCACCTTTAGCGACTTCTCCCTCTCTGCTAAAGCAGATCTTTCAGCCTTAAGCTCAGACAATTCTCTCTTGAGCGCATCAACCTTTTCCACCTCCTCCTTCTTCTTGGCAGCCTCGCACCTAAGCATGTCTTCATTCAAGATGACTAAAGACAATGCCTGCTCTTACTACATTGGAAACTACTCGGTCGACTCTGTGTCTCCATTTGGAATTAAGGAGACAATTTTTAATAGCATTCCTCAACAAGAAGACTTTACACAGGTGCGTACAGAGAGTTGATGCCACCATTAACCAAACAATGAAACCACCAATATTCAACACTGTTATAGTGCTTCACTGGGGTTTTCCATTCTCCACCATGAATCAGTGTGTTGCAGGGCAATCAATGCCCTTGGACTAAAACAAACTCTAATTCACGTGTGACTCTCCTGTAATTAAGATGGGCCAGTTTTAAGACACTGTGCCTGGGCTGGCTGCCTGGGCAACTGCTTTACGAAGGGGCCCCGAAGATGGACTACTGTTGGAGAGTTGCCTCGGACAGGGATGGGGGTTGGGATGGATGCAGTGCGTCGCCAAGCTGATCACAGCCCTCGAGCCTTCTGGACACTTCATTTCCCAGCCGGGGCGGCAAGCGAGCGAATCAGCAGTGCCTTCGGTACAGCGTCCCAATGTTTGTTTTTTTCCACCCCCCTGCTGTCCACTGTGATTTTGGAGCGAGATTGGCAGGGGCTGTTTCTGACATGTGATGGGTGATGTGGAACACAAGCCAGACATCGAGCAGGCTGTGAGGAGAGGAAAGGAGAGGCGCAATTTTCATCACTTTAACTGGGTGTCGAGATGGGGAGGAAAGAGAGATCGAAAGCGGGCAATGGCGAGAGAAAGAGAGTGAGAGAGATGTATAGAGACAGAGGGAAAGATAAGGAAACATATAGTGAGATGAATGGAGAGAGATAAGAGATGGAGATACAGATAGAGACAAGATAGAGAGAGCGAGTTGCACTCGGGTACCTGGTCTGTATGACTGTGGAGGAGATGCTGTTGCTATCTTTCCGTCTGATTAATGAGTTTATGGAAGGGGGTGGGGGGGCGCAGGATGAGCACTCAATGTGTGGGCTGCTCTACAGGAAACATGCCCCCCACCACACCACACCACACCCAACCGACCCTTGCTCTACAGGAAACATGCCCCCCACCACACCACACCCCAGCCCACCCAACCCACCGGCATCCTCCGCCCTCCCGCCCTCGCTGGGGAAGTGTCGGGACTCGGCGCGTCTAGACGGCAGCCCCTGGGCCACGCCGGCGCTTGTGTGCCGATCTGAGAGCGGTCTCATTAGCTGAGCCGCGGCGCCTTATTTGCACGCTGGCGTTCGTGTGTGAGTCAGACACCTCGCCTCACCTCGCTGCTCCCAGCCACGCTGCTCAGCGCCACACCACCGTGATGAAGATCCACTCTCTGAGACGACGCGGTGGGAGCGAGTGTAAGCTGCTCTCTGTGATGACGACCTGCAAACATCCTCCTCCTCTTCCTCCTTCTCCTCCTCCTCTTCCTCCAACATCCTCCGTCTCCCTCTCTCTCCCCCTTGTTCTGATCCACTTCCTCCAACATCCTCTTCCTCCTCCTCCTCCTCCTCTTCCTCATCGTCCTCATTGCGTGACCTGTCTTTATCTCTCCTACTTTACCATGTTGTGACTAAAGTGCAGTCAACAATACCACCATTCTTCTGCTTTCACGGTTGCTAGGCAGCCATGACCTCTGACCTCTGCATTCAGATTGGATTGTTATCCTCCATCGTCTCCACTTTCATCCAAGTAGTGAGATTCTCTCAGGCCCTCGGCTGCTTCTGCTGCCCCAGTGGCTTTGAGCCTGGGCTCACAGAAGCGTTATCAGTCTTCTTAGCCTACACCTTCGCCGCCTTTCAGCGCTCCACAAAAGGAAGGGGCCTATCGCCCATTCAGTGTCTACGGAGGCAAGATGGAGGCGATCCATCAGCCTTTTTTTTTTAAGGAGAAGCCCTTGTCCTTTGTTGACTTTGAATGGGGTTGTCATGACTCGGGGCCCGAGAGGCATACTCTACATGCATGATGGTGGCCTAAATTTTATTTTTTACTTTTTTCATTTTGCTCAGTGCATTAAAAAAAGTCCCGCGCGGTCAGCCGCCCACTCTCCTGTGAAAAAGGCTGCGCAGTGGGGTGCTTTTCACACAGTTACTCTGCTGAGACCCGACCTCTGCTTCTAATGTGTCAGATCAGATTGCTCAAAGCTCTTAGTCAGCACTGCAGCATCATGATATTGAAGGCAGAATGTAGTGTTTACCGAAAGCCTGGAGAGGAATTCAGTGTCTTCTTGTGCACTGCATTTGTGTGTGTGTGTGTGTGTTTGTGTGTGTGTTTGTGTGTGTGTGTGTGCATACATACATCTGTGTTTGTGTGTGTGTGTGTGTGTGTGTGTTTGGGAGTGAAATTGCAGCCAGCTTTGTCCCCAGTGCATCTGTCATATCCTCTTAAGTTTAGTTTATCTTCATTGTTTTTGTGTGGATCGAATTGTGGCCGTCTTGGGAAATGTCTCTAATCTGTCGAGTTATGGAGTTTGTCTCCTGGACTTCATAAGTTCTGTTTGGTGTACATTTGTGTGTGCATCCCTGAGATGAAATAAAAAATGCCTTTGAGACCAATTTACTGTCAAAGGCATTTTCGCTTGTGAAATGCCCAGGAGAGTCTTCATTTGGAAGAGGCAAGTCTCCGGCTTATCATTTCAATCAGTTCCCATTTTACTGCATCTGCCTTTCAACTTCTGTGGGAAAGTAGTGAGCAGTTTGTCTTGACTTTCTCTACTTCTATCATGTATAATGAGGAAAATAAATGAGAGAGAGAGAGAGGGAGAGATAGAGAGAGGGAGATGGAGATAGATAGAGAGAGGGAGATAGATAGATAGAGGGAGAGAGAGAGGGAGAAAGATAGAGAGAGGGAGAGAGAGAGGGAGAAAGATAGAGAGAGGGAGAGAGAGAGGGAGAAAGATAGAGAGAGAGGGAGAAAGAGAGGGAGAGGGAGAAAGATAGAGAGCGAGGGAGCTAGAGAGAGAGGGATAGATAGATAGAGAGGGAGATAGAGAGAAAGAGAGAGAGGTAGAGAGAGATAGATAGAGAGAGATGCTGGCGGTTTATTTTTCCCCTGTTTAGTAGGTTCTCATTATTAATCACTAAAACCTTTTCACTGTTTGGCTCGTTCAAACATCTGACATCTGGGTCTGACTCATCTCTGTGGGTCTGGTGGAAGGCTTACCTGGATTTAACGTGTCTGACAGCTTTCAAATGTCCACTATTAAAGCAGCCTGAACGGATAATGGAGGACATGTAAAATTAGAGAACAGAAATTCTAAGAGAATGGATGCAAGGCACAAATTAGAATATTTAGCCTTAGCCACAGCTCATTTGGTTGATGCATGCTGCATTAGATACGATTGTAAGCCTACTGAGAGAGCTCTTTTCTCTCATCACAACCATGAATATGCACAGGAACTTGTTGGCTTGGGCATGATTTGCTGGTGATACCTTTAAGTATGAAGCTTAGCTTCACGTATGCTACGCACTGTCGGCATAGGAATACTTTGTATCCTTATGCAGCTGAATCCAAAATCCAAAGCTTATGCTTTAAAGAGCGGGTAAGCATTTCCTAAATCTTGGTATTGTGTTTGCATACATTACACAAAAGTCAAAGCTCATGTAAATGTCTTCCGAGTAATTAACACACCCGAGTTTCAGGAGAGGTCCTTTATGGGTAAATCCTGAGAGATAGTGTTTTGTTCTGGCTCATATTGCCATGCATGAATTAGAATGTCTCTCTTTCCCTAAGGGCAACCGCTATGTGGAGAGATCCTCTCTCTCTTTCTTTCCACCCCCCCCTCTCTCTCTCAGTATTTCTCTTTCTCTCTTTTCTCCTCCTTCCTCTCTCTGCATTGATGTATCCCTCTCTCTCTGTTTCTCTGTATCATGCTCTCTTCTTCTCTCTCTCTCTCTCTTTCTCCTTCCATATCTCTGTATCTCTGTATCATGCTCTCTTCTTCTTCTCTCTCTCTCTCTCTTTCTCCTTCCATATCTCTGTATCTCTGTATCATGCTCTCTTCTTCTTCTCTCTCTCTCTCTCTCTCTCTTTCTCCTTCCATATCTCTGTATCTCTGTATCATGCTCTCTTCTTCTTCTCTCTCTCTCTCTCTTTCTCCTTCCATATCTCTGTATCTGTCTCTCAGTGTGACCCTTGAGTCATGAGGAAGTGGACTCAGTGGGAGTCTCTCTCTCTCTCTCTCTCTCTCTCGTGCTCCGCGCGCTCCCTCACACACCATCTGCAGTCTGCCCTGGCTCTCAAGCTGCATCGCACTCACTGCGTTTGGCTAACAGAGAGAGGGAAAGAAGGAGAGAGAGAGAGGGGGGGGAGGAGAAAGAGATAGCTAGGGAGTGGGAGGGAGAGAGAGAGAGACAGGGAGGGAGGGAAAGAGAGATAGAGAGGGAGAGAGAAAGAGAGAGAGAGGAATAGGGAGGGAGAGAGAGAGAGACAGACAGAGAGGGAGAGAGAGAGAGAGTCCTTCCTCTGGCTCACAGTCTCAGCACTGTGCTGTGTATCTGTATACGGTGAGTAAGAGCAGGGCCGTAAGACAGCCTTATCAGAGAGGGGAATGCCACTAAAGCAAGAACACAGCATCATCCCCTCAGCCACAGTCAGATGAATCAGAGAGATTAAGGTCAGATCTCTTCATTTCATATC
>NW_027468565.1:32598328-32605828 GCF_046254945.1 Alosa pseudoharengus | reverse complement strand
TGTGTGCGTGTGTGTGCGTGCGTGTGTGTGTGTGTGTATGTGCGCGTGTGTGCACGCGTGTGTGTGTGTGTGTGCGCGTGTGTGTGTGTGTGTATGTGTGTGTGTGTGTGTAAGCACTACGCTCCCGGACACAATCACAGCTTTGCCTCACTGCTGCATGCAACAATAGTGCTGCTTCCTGCGTGTGAGCGGGCCCTGCTCGGTGGAGGAATAACAATTGTGGCGAGTGGTAATGTGGTGGCTGTTGATAAAGGCAAGCAACTGTGTGGTTTGGCAAGCACAGGAGGATTTGTGATTTGTGTGCCTGAGCGAGTGTGTGTGTGTGTGTGTGTGTGTGTGTGTGTGTGTGTGTGTGTTTAGATGTGGATGTGTGTGTGTGTTTGTGTGACTTTAGTGTGTGTTCAGGTGTGTGAGTGTGTGTCTTTGTAGGGCTGGGCGATATATCGGTATTACGACTACGACCGATATATTTTTGAAAACGATATGTAGTTGAGACAATATCGTAATACCGGTATTATGTCAAATAATGGGCCATTTTATCAAAGCCACTTGCTCTTCTGTGTTCAGACCATTCAGATAGCCGCAGCTCTGCTCAACTGCGCCCCTTGCGTGTGCACGTTCTCCCTCGCAGCACTACAAAACATGATGGACACTGAGTCAGATTTTGTTTACCTTGATCAGAGGTTGGTGCTGATGCCTATTCCGTCGGCACATCAACGGTTAGACTGAGAATTCTCGTTGTGAAATCAAAATTCCACTGGAGCTCCAAGCGGTTTTGTACGCAGATTTAAGTTACAACACTGTTTAGCAGCTACAGCTCTTCGACTCACGGTAAAATATCATTTTTGGTACATAGCCTAGTTAATTTAAATACACTGATGAATGCTTGCGTTTAGCGACAGTAGCAGATCTAAAGTCCTCAGGGATTTTATTAAGAGGATATGCACGCGACTCGCGAGCAGTTAGGGCATCATTTTTTATGATTCCTGAAACCCCATTCAATCGTGCATAGGGATTTTTCTTACGAACCGGAACATGCAAAAATGAACAGAACGACGGTAGCGTCTATCACAGTCTTGATGAGTGAGTTACGTTGTTTAAGTAGCCTCATTTTTTAAAACTTTTTTTGTTGTTGATAACATGTCTAGGCCATCATAGTCTACATTTGCTTGTCATCTAGGCCCTATCAAACCCTTACAGGTAAAAAAACTGCACTGTGTGACAAAACTGCAGGTTTTTTCAATATTGTTGTGCCCAAAATAGCCTATTGCATTGTGCAGTACAATGTAGGCCTGTGTTGTCAGTCAGGGTCAACTTTTGGTCTTTTGTTATTTGCACAGCTTTATCAGAGCAACTGTAGCCTATGCCTATGGTAGGCCTATGTTATTGTTTACACTTTTTTGCACAGCTCTGTTAGAGCAGTCTGAAATTAATATAATTAAAACTGGCTGTGTTGTCATAATTGTTGTGTTGAGTGAATATATGAAGCACTTTGCTCTTTCTGTTTGAAATATCAATATCGTATCGATATCGTATATCGCCAATCAGCCCCAAAATATCGGGATATCAGTTTTGGTCCATATCGCCCAGCCCTATGTCTTTGTGCTGTATATGTATGTATGTATACTGTATGTATGTATGTATGTATGTATGTATGTGTATGTGCACATCTGTACATATGAGAGTCTGTCTGTGTTTGTCAGTGTGAGACTCTGTGAAATATGTATGAATGGGTGTATGTTTCTGACACAGACCTATGTGTGTGTGTGTGTGTGTGTGTGTGTGTGTGTGTGTGTGTGTGTGGCTGTTTGTCTGCCCCTCCCTCCAGCGGGCTGACGCGTAATTACAGCAGGATCGTCTGCACGCGCTCAGTGAGTGCACTTAGCGCCGCCGACCGCCCGCCCGCACGAGCGACCCGCCGTAAACTTTACTGCCTAATTAGAGCAAATAAACTCCACTGATGCGCGCAATTAACGATCCCAGCATCGCCGCTCTGAGCTGATTCTGACACGAATAAACAGCGATTCGCCGGTTTGTTTAGCCACCTTTCCCCACGTCGGCCTGCTGGAGCAGCATGATTAGAGCTGGGATGCTAATCAAATACCCCCCCCCACACACACACACACACACACACACCACACACACACACACACACACACACTCTGCTGCTTCCCGATTCCCTCTCATGGAGAACAATGCACTGAGATTTGTGTTATTTGGCTAATTGGCGAGCAGGCTTAAAGGCAAAAGCTATGTGGCTTAATGCTCCGTGTGTTTGGCCACTGTGAGAGAGAGACACCTCAGGGACCTCTGATGCACTCTTTGGCAGTGCTTTGTTTACCTGTGCCTGCTCAAAGGACAAAAGGTGTGATGGGACATGACCGTGCGTCGTGTGTGTTTGTTCATGTGCGTCAGGTGTGTGTGTGTGTTTGCGTATGTGTGTGTGTGTGTGTGTTTGCGTATGTGTGTGTGTGTGTGTGTGTGTGTGTGTGTGTGTGTGTGCATGTGCGTATGAGTGGGCAAATGTCGCAGGTGTTCGGCTCACCTTATCTGCCCCAGGATTAGGTTTCTGAATGGAGAGAGAGAGAGAGGAAGGATTATTATTTTTTGTTTGCACGGTAGTTTACCTTTTGGTTTGTCCTTTCAAATAGTTGGCCTGCCTGCCACCAGCAATACAACTAATTTTTTAAAAAATAGTGTGAAAATATTCTTGAAGTGTTTGAATCCATTTTGTGAGAAATATGAACGGAGTGTTCAATTAAAGAATTCAAGTGTGTGTTGGGGACAGTGAGGGAGAGGATATTCACTTTCATCTTCTTTCTTTCTCATTCTCCTCTTTTCTCTGTCACTGAAGAAGGAAAAAGCTTCGTCCCGCTTTGCAACTCTGCGCATGTATATTTAATCTGCTTCTCGTCCTTGTTTAACATTGAATGCTGTCCGCCCAGCCTGACCGAAGCTGAGCCGGGTGACGGGGAGGTTCTGTGTGAGGGTGTGTGTGTGTTTATATATATATGTGTGTGTGTGTGTGTGTGTGTGTCTGTTTATATGTGTGTGTGTGTGTGTGTGTGTCTGTTTATATGTGTGTGTGTGTGTGTGTGTGTGTGTGTGTGTCTGTCTGTCTGTTTATATGTGTGTGTGTGTGTGTGTGTGTGTGTCTGTTTATATGTGTGTGTGTGTGTGTGTGTGTGTGTGTGTGTGTGTGTGTGTGTGTGTGTGTGTGTGTGTGTGTCTGTTTATATGTATGTGTGTGTGTGTGTGTGTGTGTGTCTGTTTATATGTGTGTGTGTGTGTGTGTGTGTGTGTGTGTGTGTGTGTGTGTCTGTCTGTTTATATGTGTGTGTGTGTGTGTGTGTGTGTGTGTGTGTGTGTGTGTGTGTGTGTCTCTCTGTTTATATGTGTGTGTGTGTGTGTGTGTGTGTGTGTGTGTGTCTGTTTATATGTGTGTGTGTGTGTGTGTGTGGTTGGGGGAGTGGGGTCGCTGGGCACTGGGCGCTAGGCTGTGGGATGAGGACTCAGTTATCTACGGTAGTCAATTATTCAGCTGGAATCCTGTTCTCCACGGCCCGCTGACCCTCTCACTCTCACCCGTCTCTTTGCGTCGGAATGGACGCACACAAACACACACCTAAACACGCTGCCCTCCGAGCCAGCGGTGAATGTGTCCGAATGTGTGTGTGCCACTGACAATTCTGCTGTGTGAGCATATGAGCGTTTGCATTGCCACTGGAGTATGTTGTCCAAGGGCTTCTAAATACTGCACGTCCCTCCAGTGCTCCAAACGTAGCCTACTGCACGTGGATGAGATGTATAAAATATATAAAACGTATAAAAGTCTTCCTCTGAATTATGAATTAGTTTGCTTCAGCATAGAGTTGACGTTTATGAACTACGCCAGCACTTGAAGTGAAATTGTGCTTATCTTAAGAAGAAAGTAAAGGAATAAAATGGAACAGGAGGACTTGTTTGCTGACATCATTGAGCTTTTTCCCAAACTGCATTTACTCTTATCACAAGCTAGTGAATTTGAGAGAAAAGAAATAGATTCACATGCACACACACACACACACACACACACACACACACACACACACACACACACACACTCTTTCACACAGAGAAAGAGAGATAATGAGAATGAATGAATTAAATAAAACTTATTTCTTAGATACTTTTCTTCTCCTGCCAGACTGTTGTCATCTTAGAGAGGAAATTCTCTTATCTTTCCTTGTGGCTTAGCTCTGTGTCTCTGAGCCCAGATGAGAAAAAGAAATGAGACTGCGGAGCGAACCAGACAGGAGTCTCTCTTCTCTCTTCTCTCTTCTCTCTTCTCTCTTCTCTCAGGCTTTTATAGCGTTTGAGGCAGAAGTGGCCCTGCTGGTGTAATTGGCCATTGGCTCCAATTAACCTGCTGATTGAATCTTAATTAGTTCATGGAAGCCACAGCAGCAGGAGAGGATGTTGAGGAGGCCTCAGGTCAATCAGTGAGTCAGTGTGTGTGTGTGTGTGTGTGTGTGTGTGTGTGTGTGTGTTTCTCGTATGTGTGTGGTCAGAACTGTCTGCCCTCTGTAAAAAAGGTCTTGATTGAGAGCTCAAATGATGCTAGTCATCAGTCTGTTTAATGCATTAGTATTTTGTCTGGGGTCAAAGCAGAGACAAAGCCAGCTCTCCAATTGGGCTTGGATGGGAGACAGAGCTCCACTAATGAAGGCACAAGAGTTGCAGTGTGTGTGTGTGTGTGTGTGTGTGTGTGTGTGTGTACATGTGCGTGAGGTGTGTGTGTGTACATGTGCGTGAGGTGTGTGTGTGCGTGTGCGTATTTGTGTGTGTGTGTGGGTTTGTGTGTGTGTGTGTGTGTGGATGTGTGTGTGTGTGTGTGTGTGTGGTGTGTGTGTGTGTGTTTGAGGGAGAGAGAAATAGTCATGGAAGATAACCAATCTGCACAACACAGTGGTGAGGCGGGCATGTAACTAAAAATGAAAGAGAGTTCAAGAGTGCAAATGTCAAATCTCATTCTACACATAAGACTACTTTTGGTTCTCTTAAAAAGGTGTTTGGTGTCGGCTAAACTTCTCTTCCCTTTCCCTCTGTAATATTTTTCACTCTAAAGGCATTTGCAGTTCATCTTAAGGGCTTTTTTGACTGAAGCAGCATGGGGTGCGGATATGGATCTTAGACTTTGTGGCTTGGCAGCGGGTTATTACTGTGCTCATTGTGTGTGTGTGTATGTGTCTGTGTGTATGTCGGTGTGTGTGTTCAGTAGCTCTGGCTCTGATCTGGCCCTCATCTGGGTAAGGTCTGATCCAGAATCAGCTTTCAATGTACTACTGTATGTAGTAAAGTACAGAGGAACCACTGCCACATTACTGATGCAGCCTCAAAATTAACACTCTTTGTAGCGCTCACCATAGTATAGGGAACCACTGCCATAGTATACTAGATGCAACATCAAGAACAACTCTGTGTTGCGTGAAGTATTTAGATGAACCACTACTGCAGCAAAGATGCCACCCAAAATGTGCACTCTCTCTCTCTCTCTCTCTCTCTCTCACTCTCTCTCTCTCTCTGTCTTTCTACCTCCACCCCCCCATCCACTATCTCTCTCTCTCCTCTTATCTCTCTATCACCCCCTCTGTGCCTCATGCATATTTGAGTGGTGGGGGTTTACGTAAGGCTGTGTGGCCCGGAGGGAGACACCTGCCTCTCTGCCTCCTCTTTGTTTACTCCCTCTCTCTTTCTCTCTCTCTCTGCAAATCAGGGGGATGCGTCTCTCTCTCTCTCTCTCTCTCTCTCTCCCTCTCTCTCTCTCTCAGCATGCCAATACAAGAGCCTTTTACGCCGTTTCACTTTGAAAGGAAATTACGCACCGTAGGCTCCGCACACGCCCCGGCCCACAGAAAAAAGGTACACGCTAAAAGAAAAGAAGAGGAGAGAGAGAAAAAGAGAGAGAAAGAAGGAGAAAGAGACATGAAAGTAAGGGAAACGACACGCACCACACACGCACTGCGTTTTACCACTCCACTTAAAATGTCAATTACGGAGCTTTTTCCCCCCTCTCTGCTCCCTCTTGTCGACTGGGATGTATTGGTCGAGAGAGAGAGGGAGAGAGAGGGAGAGAGAGAGAGTGTGCTCGGAGAGGACATTTTTATTGTACTTAGTTCTGACTCTGTTCTGCTATGTCTGTGTCTCCCCTCGGCAAGCAGACAGACAGACAGACAGACAGACAGACAGACAGACAGACAGACAGACAAGCAGACAGACAGACAGACAGGGAGACGGGCTGCACTGTGACTGTGCCCTCAACTGTGCCAATACCAGAGACCCAGAGGCAGAAAATTGGCCCTGTAACTCTGAAAGGAAGGATGCCACTGTGCATTGACTGCAGAACAAAAGCACTGAATAAAAAATGCCTGTTAAAGGTTTAGTTTAAAAAAAGAGAGAGGGAGAGAGGGAGCGAAAGAGAAAGTGGCAGCGAGGCAGTCCCTCTCCATCTCCAACGCTGTGACCTTAGCAGAGGTGCGGATAAATCATCAGAGTGCTTGCTGTCTGATGGCCATTACACTGGATAAAACACACACACACACACACACACACACACACACACACACTTTGTCCAGCGCCTGGAGGGAGTCAACGGAGTGGTGCTGGCTGGCTGTGGATGGGTTATTGACGCTAAAACGCAGTTGAAGAGCGGTGTGTTTGCGTCATCAATGCAAAAACTCTTGTCAGAACTAATACATCCATTTCACCCTTTTATCTCTCTCTCTCTCTCTCTCTCTCTCTCTCCCCCACTCACCCCTCTGAAGCTGCCTATAAAAGGTGTATGAATCCAAATGCACAGATCGACATAAACGCTAATGTCATCGTAGTGGTTTATGTCCGAGCCCTCCCCATCAGAGCTGCCCTGCCCTGTACGCTGAGTGTGTATGTGGGTGGTGTGTATGTGAAAGTCTGCATGTGTGTGTGTGTGTGTGTCTCTGTGTGTGTGTTTGTGTGTGTGTGTGTGTGGACATGCGTAGTGCTCACAGCAGAAGCACACCCGTGAACGTGAACGCCCCCTTGTTTGCATTCTGTGCCGTTTGTTTCCCACCCAAGCTCAGTATCTGTGTTCGTTGGCCAAGCTTCTCTCCATCACACTTGCTCATAGGAGAGGAAGGGCAAGAAGAGAAACAAAAACTCCAATCCATAGAGACAAATCTGTTGGCTGATATTAACATTCCGATGACAGACTAGAACTATGTTGTGCAGCCTAAATGGACATTGATGGCTGTGTGTGTGTGTGTGTGTGTGTGTGTGTGTGTGTGTGTGTGTGTTGCTGCTGGGCGGTGACCCGGGAGGTGGGGGAAGCTCCACGCTGCCCAATCCTCCCTCGGCCATCTGTCAAGGTTGCAGCACCTCGGTGAGTGCCTGTCTATTGCCAGGTCAGCCGTTATCCTCATGTCATAAATGGGAGTCTATGGAAACAAATCCTTTAATCCGTATAGATGTGTGTGTCCTCTAGCA
>NW_027468565.1:32590828-32593328 GCF_046254945.1 Alosa pseudoharengus | reverse complement strand
AACCCCCCCCCCCCCCCTTTGACCACTCCTGACTCCTCGGACACCCTATCACAACACGCACACATACACACACATCCCATTCCATTACTAACCAGCGATCACCCAGGAACCAGCTCACCTGCTTCCTTGCTCCCTTAATCCAATCTGACCACGTAGGGTGTGTGTGTGTGTGTGTGTGTGTGTGTGTGTGTGTGTGTGTGTGTGTGTGTGTGTGTGTGTGTCTGTGTGTGTGTGTGTGTGTCTGTGTGTGTGTGTGTGTGTGTGTGTGTGTGTGTCTGTGTGTGTGTGTGTGTGTGTGTGTGTGTGTGTGTGTGTGTGTGTGTGTCTGTGTGTGTGTGTGTGTCTGTGTGTGTGTGTGTGTGTGTGTGTGTGTGTGTGTGTGTGTGTCTGTGTGTCTGTGTGTGTGTCTGTGTGTGTGTGTGTGTGTGTGTGTGTGTGTGTGTGTGTGTACAGCGGGAGAGACGGATACTCTTCGTTTGCCTGCACGCCTGCCTCCCTCTTCTTCCTCTGCTGAGAGAGAGAGAGAGAGAGAGAGAGGGAGAGAGAGAGAGAGAGAGAGAGAGAGAGAGAGAGAGAGAGAGAGAGGGAGAGAGAGAGAGAGAGAGAGAGAGAGGGAGAGAGAGAGAGAGAGAGGAAAGAGGAAATAAAGAGAGGGGGGGAGGAGTGGTCTTGGAGCATGATGAGTCAGACGCCTCCGGCAGAGGAGCTAACGTGGGTGCCGGGCAAGCGGGACAGGGAGGAAGAGAGTCGGGGGCGGTGTGTGTGTGTGTGTGTGTGTGTGTGTGTGTGTGTGTGGGGTGGGGGGGGTTGCAGAGGATATCACTATTGCTGCCTGTGTATGTGTGTGTGTGTGTGTTGTGTGTGTTAGGGATGATTTTTCTGACCATTGCTCCTCTGCTCTCCAACCGAAGAGAGAGTGCATGTGTTTTGGGGCCATGTGGGTTGGGAGTGAGGAGGTGTGTGTGTGTGTGTGTGTGTGTGTGTGTGTGTGTGTGTGTGTGTGTTGGGGGAGGTGGAGGTTGGAGGGTGTGTGGATGTAGACATGATTCTTGAAACCCCTGGATTTGGGGGAGATATCCCTGGGATTAGTCAGAAGGACCATGCAGCACTCCGAGAATCCTTTAGACCATCGCAGCACTGGGACTACCCTGGCCCACTGGAGAGAAGGAGGGAGAGAGGGAGGGAGGGAGAGAGGGAGGGTGGGAGAGAGAGAGAAAGTGGATAAGGAGAGACAAAGTCAGCTAGAAAAGAAGAGACAGACAAGTAGAAGATGAAGAAGTAGAGATGAAGAAGTAGAGATGTTGGTGGTGGTTTGTGTGTGTGTATGTGTGTGTTTGTGTATGTGTTTATGTGTGTGTGTGTGTGTGTGTGTGTGTGTGTGTGTGTGTGTGTGTAGGAGACACACAGTAACACCGATGTAAACAACTGTATGTTGTTTTTAGGATTCGATGCACTGATGTAGTTTTCGGTGAACTTCACAGACATATCTCTATTCTCTGCACACAGGAGTTCGTTGACTTAGGACTGCTATGCTAATCTACACGCTCCAGTAGAGAGCCCCCCCCCCCCCAACCCCATCCTCTCAGTCTCCCAGCACCACCTCAGCAAACCTGTCTGTGTGAGATCCAGAGGATTTGTACTCCCCCAGACCAGTGTGCACTCAGCCAGGGCATCTGTTCTGCTAGCGCCTAGCATTAGCCTCACGTCTACCACACACTGTGAAGTTTTCAGCTAAAGACCTGAGATTGGAGCCAGGCTGACTCAGCTGAACGAAAAGCAATAGGCATACTAAGCCGGGCTAGCAGTAAGACAGGGATCACTTTGACTAGCAGAAAGCGCCATATTTCCTATTCGGTTGTTAAGTCCGACGTCACGGGCCCAACAGAAACGTTTACTAGCGCAGCTAGTCGGTTTTTGCAACTTGCATACCTTGTCACCATCACAAAGTTTACAAGTTGCAAAAACTGTCTGGCTGCGCTAGTAAACGTCTTTTGACGAAAAAGCTGTTGGGCTCGTGACATCGGACTTAACAACCGAATTGTTCCGGAGCAGAGTGCAATTGGTTCAACTTTCAAAGCGAAACGCAAGGCTTGTCAATTGTCAGTTTAGGCCATAGAACGTAGACTGTTCGGGTAACTTAGGAACAAGATAGAACTTATCATGGTCTGAGCGTCTGCCACTTTCCAATGTGATCCCTGTCTAAGACCCTGCTCTGTCCGCCAGGGTGAGACCTCTGCTACTGTCTCCCCCTGGAGACTGGACAGGAGGGTGTTGACGGGTTGGAGGAGCGGGTCAGGCTGAGCCGGAGTGCTAATAAGACGCGTGGGTAAAGGTGGTAAATAAGGTCACTCCGAAGATTCGCGGCATGATTTATGGAGCGCTCAGCGGTCTCGGACAGATTTTAATCATACTGGCGGGAATACAGTCGCTCATAAAATGAAGCGTTTGGGCCTCATTGTTAACCTGAAATTGCTTTGGGGGCCGTAAATATCAGGGGGTC
>NW_027468565.1:32568328-32578328 GCF_046254945.1 Alosa pseudoharengus | reverse complement strand
CTGTTTTTCACAGTAGCAAAATAATATCTCTGCCCAAACGTGTGAAACAGGGAAAAAAACACTGTTAAAGGAAGCCCATGGAAAAAAAAAAGGTTCTGATGCAGTGACACACGGTTATTATCTTGACAGCTATTCCCAGTGATGGTGACCACTGAAGTCACATCCATAAACTGGGTGGTTCCCAGCTGACAGGTTAGGAATTACTGTGATAGACATCGCCTGCCAGCTTATAAAAGTCACTGCTACTGTTTAATCACAAGCTAGTGTGAGCCTCTTGATTGTGTAAACATTTTTTTTTTTTTTTGCTTAAAAGATTGTTTTCTTTATACTCTGGATACTGTGTCTAGTCGGCTTTTTAGCGTGTTTGAAGTTGTTCAGAAATGCACCCCCCCACACACACACACACTCCTGCGCCCCCCTCCACACACACACACACACACACACACACACACACACACACACACACACACACACACACACACACACACACACTGTGCTGGAGGAGTGCCCAGAGAAATGAAGGGGAGAAGATTTGGTGAAGGCAGCTCAGCAGAACTGTCAGAGGAAGTGATGGGCCGGTGGTGGTAAGCCTATTAAGAGCCCTAATAAATCAGCCCCCACACCTCCGTAAAAGCCCCCGGACCATTCCAGCTTTGTGAGCAGATTATGGGAATCAAGCTTCCTGGAGGGAGTGTCATATATTTATTAACGCGCGGCCAATAAAGCGAACCCCATTGATCGGATATATACAGTTTGTGTACACACATATACCGGTATGCACACAGAACTACAGGCCAGTCCCGGCCGTGTCACTACAAGCGTTTCATGCTTGATCACCCTCAAGCACACTGTGGATTTTTTTATTTAATTCATATAGTATATTTAGTATTTAGTTTTGTTAGTTTTTCTTATCTTCTACTGTCTCTATTGTACAGTGGAGTTTGGTTATATGTTTATACTTATACTTATATTTACCATTTCTGCTGTAAGTGCATGTTGTGTGTGATGTCTGTATGCTACGGACACCTTTGAATTTCCCCTTGGGGATCAATAAAGTATCTATCTATCTATCTATATACACACATTACACACACACACAAACACACACACATACATACATATTATATGTTGTCCCTACCCCACACATGTGGAAGTCCCATAGAGTTGTTGAAATGACTGAAAGGTGTCATCAGGGAAGACATTGCAGTTTTATTCTGTTTACCTTGTTTATTGGCATAAACCACACACCTCTCTCTGGTCTGGTGCGTATAACCATTTCTGGATGTATAAATGCATCCTACAGTGTCAGTCGGGGGGGTTTCTGGAGTAGAAAGCGCAGTGCCGTGCTAGCACGTAGTGGGAGTGGGAGTTGGAGTGAGACTTCCCGGTCAGAGCTGTGTGTTTCACTGTGGTTGGCTGCCCCCTGATTTATGAGGGTGATTAGCCGAAGCGTAGAGCCATCATAGAAAGCAGCTCTGATTGAGACTAATGGCTTGTTAATGCAGAGATATTGGCAGGCCCTCGTATTGGACACGCTCTAAAGATTATGTTAGTGAGTCAGTGTGTGTGTGAGCCATACGTGTGTGTGTGTGTGTGTGTGTGTGTGTGTGTGTGTGTGTGTCTCTGTCTGTGTGTGTGTGTACTGTATGCGTGTGCGTGCATACGCATGCACACGTATGTGTGTCTTTGTGTGTGTGTGTGTGTGTTGGGGGAGGGTCAGGGTTCATTTCACAACAGTTGGAGCCTTCTTGCATCTGCATGTTTCTTTGTCCAGTGAAATGATGGCAACCCCAGGTGGTGGGTCAGTGATCTCCATGTCAGCTTCAGCTCTTTAGACAGGAGGGTGTCCTGAATACTGAATCCTGGTTCTTGCATTGTTTGAAAGAGGCATTGTGTGCATTTGATTTACACTGTGGAAGGCAAAGCACACCATGTGTGTCTGTGCGTGTATGGAGCTGAATGCATTAGGGCAGGGGTGCCCATACTTTTCTGAATGGTGATCTACCTTTTAAGTGACTGGGTCAGAATGATCTACTACTCACATTACGTGTCTTTTTTAATGTATCAAAACGAGCACACAGTGTCATATTGGCTGCTATTTTGCTTTAATGTTTCACACTTAAATCATTAGTAATTTATGGTTGAGTTTAATTTCCCTACCAACAGTAGAAATACAGTAACAACAGTAACATAGTCCACAATAGAAGCTACTAATCAACATGCATATGATTTCATACACAGTGGCACTTACATTACATTTCCCATACAATTCAGTACATTTACATCAAAATCCACACATTGAAATGTAACTTTACCTTTTGAGGTAACACACACACACACACACACACACACACAGACACACAGACAGACAGACAGACAGACAGACACACACACACACTCACTTACATTGAAATTTAACTTTTTTTAACATACATACAGTGCCATTTGGCCTACATCACACTACAATTCACGGTTCAAACATTGAAACTTTCAGACAGTGAATTAACTTTATGTACAATAAGTTGCATGTCATTTTCTTGCATACACATTGGCATGTTCACATCAGTGGTCAGTACTTTACTCAGATGATGACTTGCATTGGATAGAGTCCACTAGGGATGCATAGTCCGGGCAATAGCTACTGATAGCCAGTCTAAGACAGGCCTCCAAATGATCGTCGGTCAGGGTGGAGCGGTATTTTGACTGAATTTCATATGTGAAAAGGTCGATTCGCACAAGTAAGTAGACCCAAACATTGCAGTCAGTGATGCTGCACATTTTCTCATGTTGGGATACTTTTCTTCTGTGAGTAAACTCCAGAATTGTTCATGGGCCCTAGACTTCAAGTTAATATCCGCTTGCAGTGTCAAGATCTCATCCTCAACTTCAGCAGAACTGGGCTGAAACATTGTTGCGATCTTAGAAGCGAGGACATCGACCTCAGCATTCTCCCGAAAAGGGAAGCACATAAACGTGCCAACTGGCTCAAGTAGAGCGAAGTCTTGAAATCTCCTGTCAAAGTCTGACAGGACTGTGCCAATCTGTTGTTTTTTTCTTTTGCTGAGTTCTGTGAGCTACCGTCATTGGCTCTGCGATCTACCAGTCGATCGCGATCGACCTATTGGGCACCCCTGGCCTACATAGACTATTATAAAAGATAATGAATTTTCAAACCTGTACCAAAACACATTTTTATTCAAACATCAAGTCTGCCTCACAGTCATTTCAGAATAAGGATAATACCCTAACGCTAATAACAAGCCTTGCCAAAACTATGGGTCATTAAGTAAGAATACAAAATAATTGTTAGATTAAGTATAGATTAAGTAGATTAGGCTATGTTAAAACGACATCGGACATTAGGCCAAACATATTTTTTTTGCACACATGACGCCTCCCCTCCGTGAGAAACACCAAACTCTCTTCTACACACTTTGCAGAATGCTTTTATCTCGTCGCTTAAGGCTTTGTCAATCCACGGGTACCTCCACCCACTCCTCCCGGTACCTGCATAGACGCTTTTGCTTTTTAGCGGCGTGTTGGGGTTCCGGTACATCAGCCATGTCAAGGAATGAATGAAAATTAGCTAAAATCAGTGCATATTCGCGCCTAATTATAGAAGGTCAAAAAGAAACAAAGTAGCCGGGCTGCATCCAGACACTTAGGTGCCGTCGGGGGCTGCATGCAGTCGACTCAACCTCTCTACGGACAGTTTTTAATGTTTATCAGAAAATAACTAAGTATTCTGATTGAGTTTAATTTTCGGGACAATTAGGGCAGGATTCGGGATTCGGGACAACTGCTTGGATATCGGGACTGTCCCGATCTGGTCACCCTAGTGTGTGTGTGTGTGTAGCTCTACTTTTCATGGAGCCATACAAAATCAAATCAATAGCTGAACAGCCATCTTTTTGTTTCTTTTGCTTGTATGTGCTTATACATACATGTTCTACTATGTGTGTGTGTGTGTGTGTGTGTGTGTGTGTGTACATATGGGACTGTGTGTGTCTGAATGCGTGTGTGTGCAGAGGTGAGTGTGAGGACACAGTAGGTGGTGGTGGATGAGGGATCAGGATGTTGTTTTTTTGTGCGTGTGTGTGTGTGTGTGTGTGTGTGTGTGTGTGTGTGTGTGTGTGCGTATGTGTGTGTGTGTGTGTGTGTGTGTTTGTGTGTGTGTGTGTGTGTGTGTGTGTGCGTATGTGTGTGTGTGTGTGTGTGTATGTGTGCAATTCTGCACTGGGACAGGGGTGTTCATTCACAGCTCTTACACACCTGGGGTGTTATACCAGAGCGAGACCCCACCTCTTCCCTCCCTCCACGCTGGCATGGGGCAACAGCAGGGGCAGATCGGAGAGCTGGTGTGGGCTGTGGGGCACCCACGGGGTAGAACAGGGCAGGGCTTCACAGAGTGGTGGTGACCTCAGAGGGGCAGATCCCGGTGCTGGACGGATAATAACAGCTGTTGACATCTCAGCACCAGATGTGCAGGGCATTTATTTTTGCTCCGATCCGCTGCTTTTTCCATCTATCTCATCCTCCTGTGCACATGTGTGTGTGTGTGTGTGTGTGTGTGTGTGTGTGTGTGTGTGTGTGTGTGTGTGTGTGTGTGCATTTATGTCTTTTCCATCCAACCATCAAGTGTGTGTGTATGTGTGTGTGTGTGTGTGTGTGTGTGTGTGTGTGTGTGTGTGTGTGCATTTATGTCTTTTCCATCCAACCATCAAGTGTGTGTGTATGTGTGTGCATGTCTGTATACACTATGCGCAAATGTGTCTGTGTGTGCGTGTTTGGTGTGTGTGCGCGTGTGTGTGTGTGTGTGTGTGTGTGTAGCTGTCTGTGGGGGTGTCAGGGATAGTCACACCCGTCAGGCCCCTCATAGCCAGAGGACATCAGCACTGATCAGAGATGACAAACACACAGATGACAGCCCGTCCCCAGACTCCCATCATGCATCTGTGGATGAGCTGTCTGACAGCAAAACACCTCAGTCAGGGGTGTGTGTGTGTGTGTGTGAGAAAGTGAAAGAATGGAATGAAAGATAGAAAGAGAGAGAGGCAGTGAAAAAAGAAGGGAAACAAATAAAGTTCAGGTGTTGTTGAGACAGAAAAAGAAAGGACACAAAGAAAGATGAGAGAATATAAATGTAAAGCATGTGTTATGTGTGAGCATGTGTGTGTGTGTTTGTTTGTGTGTGTGTGTTTGTGTGTGTGTGTGTGTGTGTGTGGGGGGGGGGGGGGGTGTGTGTGCACATATAGATATCACAAGCTGCTTTTTAGTTTGATCTGCAAACTATTGTTACTTCTACCCGTGAAGATGCGGAAAGTCTTTGGGAACATTGATGTATTTTTGTTTTTCCTCCGTTGAAATCGATACCCTGAGCAGCGTCCTCCGCAGCCGCCTCCCCGCATTCATCATTCAGAGTGGCGTCCCTGGGCAGGCGGCCGCACGGGTCCTCGCATGTGCTCATAATTGCTTTCCTGGGCTCTCGTTTGTCTTTCTATGAGCCTCTGGATGCACGGAGTGGTGGTGGTCGCCTGCTTTTCCGTCCCATGATCCTTTGTGCCTCAGACGCCAGACGTCAGGCCGTCCCTCAGTGCTGTCGCCATGGCGGCTATGACTCGCTGGGCTCCCTCATTAATCTCTCCACCAATGAATTGGAGGCCCTCTCATCTGCGCTATCGATTGCATCACAGGCTTATTTACTTCTCCTCCTCCTCCTCCTCCTCCTCACTGTGCTTTTTTCTCTTTCATTCTCCTTGCCCCTGTCTATCGCTCTCTCTTTCATTCCTTGCCTTTCTTTCTCTCCCTGCTGTTCTGTCATCTGTGCATCTCATCCATAATTCACACCAGCTACAGTAATTACACACTTAGCTTAAGAAGAGCCATTTTGTTTTCTGTGGCGTTTTTCTTTTCTCTTTAGAGACATATCACGTCCTGTCTCCTCCATTCAGTGTGCAGCTGGCAGCTTGTGGCACCATAGACGTTAACAAAGCCATTTCTGAAAGGCGGAGACGAGAAGGCAGTTTTCTGTGCATTTACTTGCACTGTCATGGCAACCGGAAACACACAAATAGATGGCATGACCGATTATTGAAATAAACTGTCTGAACGCCTCTTTTTTTGAGTATATTGAATATGCAGGGACTCGCCAGTTCGTTCCGAGGAGAGAGATATGAGTTGTAAAATGTCTGACTGTTCCCTGGTTTTTGGGTCTGGTTTTTGGCCGTCGTTGGCTGATTCTTATCAAAGTGAGATTACAGTCGTCGGCGCTCCCTCCCCCACAAGCCAATTAATATGGCCGTTTGCCGCCGTTAATTAATCTGAGTTGTGAGACTCCCCTGCCGGCTCCAGCCCCGGCGGGGACGAGAACAGCGAGGTGATTGTTGCCGTGGTTATGACAGTCTCTAAGGAAATACTCTATCATGCTCGGTCTCTCTCTCTCTCTCTCTCTCTCTCTCTCTCTCTCTCTCTCCCGCTGTCTGCTGGGTGATTATTTGTGGAAATATTCTGCTGGCATATAAAAGACTAGGGGGAAAGCGGATGGCATTTATTTCTGTTTATTGACTTGTAGTGCCTCCATTTGAATTGTATTGTTTCCTAAATTGTGGTGTGTGAGTAGGAGAGTTCATAAATAAAGACATTAAAATAAATGAGGGGATTGTGTGTGTGTGTGTGTGTGTGTGTGTGTGTGTGTGTGTGTGTGTGTGTGTGTGTGTGTGTGTGTGTGTGTGTGTGTGTGTGTGTGTGTGTGTGTGTGAGTGAGTGAGTGAGTGAGTGAGTGAGTGAGTGAGTGAGTGTGTGTGTGTGTGTGTGTGTGTGTGTGTGTGTGTGTGTGTGTGTGTGATTGTGTGTGTGTGTGTGTGTGTGTGTGTTTGTGTGTGTGATAGAAGAATTAATCATTTAAATGCCACTCTCTGACTGTTTAAACGCAGTAGCGTAATGACTTTCATGCATGGCTCCATGCCCCCCCCCCCTCCCCCCTTCCCCTCCTCTCCTCACACTCGTCAACAAAAGATTCCCAACAGACAGCTCGTGAGGCACAGCAATTTGTTCTTGTCAAATTTTCTCCTTTGCTTTTATCTACTCCGGGAGCTCGTTTGTAGTGACGAAAGATTCTTTAAATGAGGTTTTCCCCTCCCCTTCTGCACGTTTCCCCCCCTCTTCAGGCAAATGAAACATACATGGAAGTGAAGACCCTCTCCACTTTATCATCATGAACCAAATGGGGTGTCAGAGGAAAAGCACACCACACTGTCTGTGCCAGCATTGACAATTGGGCCTTTTGCACAGTCATATCTGCGCATAGATATGCTGAGGATGTAATGCTGTTGTCTTTATGCGTGTGATGTATTAATGCAGCCTGTTTGTAAATGCTGTTTTGCGCTGAGTGCAAAGTATATCAGAGAACATATTCTATTCATTGTTTTTAAACCCCATAGTGTATATACTGTATGGCTATATTTGGACAGTCATTTCAGAAATGCAGAAATGCATGTTTTTGTCCTTGGCTGTGTCAAAACCGTTCTCCATGTGGGTGGATGGATATTGGAAGATTTTGAGGTGAGCAGAAGACTTCCTCCAAAAGAAAAAAAAATATGAAAATATTTCACGTTGGGTAAACAGCATTTCCCCCCTCGTGTGCCAAGCAAGCAGCCTCAATGACTGGCTTCTTTTATGTTGATAAGCAACGCAAGCAGAGGAAAAGAATGCAATTACTTTGCCTGGGTTATTAACTCTCAACATGGCGGCGGAAGGGGAATTAAAATTTGATTTGTGGCTCATTTGGCTCGGGTTGTGCTTGGCTGCCGGACGGTGCTGCAGCGTGAAGAATGTGTGCTGCTGACCAAGGGCTCCGAGAGTTCGCCTTGTTTATCCTCAACGAGGGGAATTAATTAACCTCATTGATATGCCGTGGGCGTGACCTCCGCATCCTCCCCGTGGTTCCGGATCCTTCCGCGAGACACTCATGCCCCCCAACACACACACACACACACACACACACACACACACACACACACACACACACACACTCCAGTGAAAGAGACTGGGCTCAGCACCCAGCCTAGCTCAAATGCTCTTGTGCATACAGTCTTCTGAGACACACACTGGTCGTTCCTAAGGATGAGTCAGACCAGCAAGGGAATTTCATACAACACGTTGTCTGGCTGATGTTTTTCTTGCAACACGCTGTCCAGCTGATGTTTGTTTTGCATCATGCTGTCCTGTTGATGTGTTCCTTTGCTTGTCTTGTTGTTTAAATGGCTGTTTGGCTGGTTGATTAGCTAGGTAGGTGGCTTCATATTGTTTAATGTTGGTTGCTATATCAGTAGGATGGCTGCTAGTCTCTCAGTATTCTCTGGGTAATTTCTGCAGGCCCCTTGGGGCGATTCGAATGAGTTTGCCTCTGCCTTGCAGCTCTGATTGGTTTGGTGGGCGTGACGGCAAGCGAGGCTGTTTCAGTCTAAACAGCTGTCAGAGTAAAAGATGGCGATCGGTAGGCCTGTGTAAAGCTCTCATCTGCAGACAGTGACATGATGGCCTCCTGCTCAGTCGAGCGAATGCAAAGGTGCAATTATGAAAAGATCTACTATATCACCCTCGACACACACACACACACACACACACACACACACACACACACACACACACACACACAAAGGTTCTGCACCCAATAACATGCTCACACAAGCAGATACATGCATGCAGTTTAAAAATGTACACATTGCATTTAAAAAAAAACACATTGACACATAGACATTCTCTAAATACACACAGAACTATGCTGACACGTATACATATAGATATCTTCTGAATGCATACACTCACACACACACACACACACTCCACAGTGTGTTTGGCTGACTTCATCAGTCAGGCTGTTGGCACACGCCCTTATCTGGTTCAACCGTGAAGGCATTCAGGTTAATGGTGATAAGCGCTCAGGTCTGCTCTGTGAGCTCTCCCTCATCCATCCCATCTCTCCTCCTCTGCCTCCTCCCTCACACTTCTCTCCACACACACACACACACACACACACACACACACACAGTATAGACCCTTTCAAGAGAGTTCCATTATCAGCATCATAGTTGGCCCCACAAGGCTTCCGTTTTAACATTCCATATGTTATCTTAACGTTCAAGCATGGTTTTTGTTTTTATTGTTGAAATGGTCTATAGATGAACCCTCATCTTGCTGTTACACCTCAACTTTTCTTCTGCCAGGAGTCAGGAGACATCAGGAGCTCCACGGGGGTGTTCTGAGTAGAGACGCACCTGTGTGTGTGTGTGTGTGTGTGTGTGTGTGTGTGTGTGTGTGTGTGTGTGTGTGTGTGTGTGTGTGTGTGTGCGCGTGTGTGTGTGTGTGACTGACTGACTGACTGGCTTGTCTCTCCCCCTCCTGAATGGTGTGTCGTAGAGCCATCTGTCACTGGCGCACCTCATTATTACAGACAGGCTTTTTATCACTGGCGTTCCAAAGCGAGGGAGCAGATTAAACGACTCCCAGTCGCTCCACCATTTCATTTTCCCCCTCTCAAATATGTATATTTTATTTCTCTTCATCTGGATCTGCGCTTGAAAGCACCGCTGTGCTACACTGCGCTTGAAAAAGACGGGCCGAATCCCTTCTTTTTCTGCTCTGAAGCTCGTTGAAAGAAGCTTGCTCGCTCGCTCGAGACAAGCCCACCTTAGCCGAGGAGCTTTTTTTTCCCTGCGCCCACAAAGAGAGTGGAGACTCGCCACGATTTTTAAATCAGTCTGTCAAGTCCTGTGGGATGCAGTAGCCATTTGCAGCCAGTGAGTCTGGTTTTCATGTTGGCACTAACAGGATCTTTCCCATCAGAATGAAGTAGTTATTTAAGCACAACACACTTATGGTTTCGCCTGTCAGATGAGATATCTAGAGGACCTTGTGTTTGGGCAACACAGTGATTAAATATTTAGCCACTTTTGAAGTGTTTTAGCTGGAAACGGTGTAGGGGATGTGAGCACTTCACCTC
>NW_027468565.1:32545828-32560828 GCF_046254945.1 Alosa pseudoharengus | reverse complement strand
AAATCTATCCGAGAAAACGCTGTAGCAAACGCCTGCACTGGATCAGTGAGAAGGAGGTTATTCTACGCTGACACCAAGCCCTGCAGAACAAACCCAGACGGCAGTAAAATCTCATATCCCTGTAGACATCGCGTTGCACTAGAACGTCCAGAGTGAAGGCGGACGAGAGGCTGACCTAAAGTGGGGTTTGGCCGGCCTGTCGGTCGGAAGCCCAGTTTGCTACTGCTCTTCGGGCTCCACGCCAGAGAGCGGAGTTCAAAGAGGGGCAGCTTTTGCCTCAGGCTCTGGCTGGAGAGATTGCATTAGCCAGGGGGGTTGGTGTGTGTGCAATCTCTATGTGAAGTAATCTATAAACTGAACTAAACTTAATGAACTTTAAATAATGCATCGCTGAACATGGAAGAGAATTTTAACCACAGCTTTAATGAGAAAAAAAGAGTTATTATTGGGACTACCACATGTATCATTAACTAAATGCATTACATTAACTACATTGGGACATACATTAAAAAATCTCTCCACATATTTTCCATGAGTACAAACGAGCACACAACATCCCAGCAGGCTTTCAGTCATTAGTTGTAATTACAGTACGTATATTATGCTGTTTCAGCACTGAGTTATTTCCTCATGTTAACTTATACATTAGAAGACAAACTGATCTATTACATATCTAATAACAGGCTGTATGTCATATTCACTAAATGCATTAAATGAAGTAGATTGAGACATATATTGAATCCCCCATTTTCCAAGACTTGCCTCATAGGTATTTAGTTATTAGTTTCCATTATTTATCATCTATTGACACATAATTACCTGGTCATGTCAACGCAACAGTCTGCTGGTTTTAACAGGAGTTCATTTTGATGGTCAAATGAAGTGCATTGTGAATAAGCTGCATGATGCAGGTATGTCTAGGTACTGTAGGGTTATACCAAAGATCCTTGATTACTAACAAAATAGAGCAACGTAATTCGTTTCTCTCTGGTTATACTCTATCTATGCAGTTGTCTAACGGAACCCCCACTAAAATAAAACAGCATCCAAACACTTTGCCAAACTACATCAGGTAACATGTAGGGATGTCCGATATTGGCTTTTTTGCCGATATCCGATATGCCGATATTGTCCAACTCTCAAATTTCGATTCCGATATCAGCCGATACCGATGTCGATATGTGGGTTATTTTTCCTCAAAACTAATTTAGGTAACATCACATATCTCCTGTTATGGAATTAACACAACATGCTTAATGTTATTGTGATGCCCCACTGGATGCATTCTTGAATGCAACAAGGCTTTCCAAATGTTAACATTGTCTGTGCAAAATAAGAAAAATACTTCAACTTAATTTAGGGAAAAAGTGCCATGTTTATTTTTTTTTTTTAAATTGTCTCAAACAACAGTTTGGATTACACTCTCCTTGAGATAATCTTGACAATGCCCACAACAAATAGGGCAAATTTGACTTCTTCACAAATGATAAAACATTGTACCTGAACAACTATGTGCAACATAGCAGAATGTAAAGCCAACTAAAATAACAGGCATAGTGTATGACAGGCTACCCTTTTTCTGTGTTAAATGAGCCTGCATTTGTAGGATGCTTCATTAACTGTTTCTTTAACTAAAACTCAATCACCTTAATTGAATGAATGCACAAATATGAGTCACGGGTGTCTGTTTTTACAGACAAGACAGACCCTCACTCTAAACCCGTCCTTCCTCATATACAGATATCTAGGCTATATTTAACATTTATTTTATATTTGGCCTGTTATGAAATCATGTATTGAACAATTTAAGCACAGCTCAGCTTTAAGAAACTCAAATAGCCTAGATGCATGCTTAGCATTTTGTGATCATGAAGGCTACTTTCACAAACTCTTATAGTCAGCTGTCCTCTGATTTACCAATATCTAGGCGATATTTGTAATATTTGTTTTGTATTTGGCCCGTTATGAAATAATGTGGAACAATTTAAACACAGTGTAAAACTTAAATCCCAAATTTGGAGACATCCATGTATGTTGAAATTTACTGCAAATTCAAAACGGGATTAGTCTGGAACGGCTAACTGTACAGGGGACTGCTTTACACCTTTCTGTTCGGTAAGGTCTGCTGATTATTCTGATATATGGTTTGTCATGTGTTAAACGAAGGGTTCTGAAGTATTCCACCGAGATGAATGGGTAGGGAGATGGACGCAAAACCTTCGGTAGAATTTATGATTAAATTGAATGATATTATTTACTTTTCTCGCGAACCGTTCACCACAGCAATTAGCGGCTAACATCGATTAAAAGCTGAGAAAAAGCTCTTTCGTGTGATACTTGTGATGTCTGTGTGATGAGTAGGATGGGTTAATTTGGACGCACTTTCTTTCTTGCGCTGTCACTTTTTCCACTGCGTAATTTGGCCATAGGCCATAGGCCAAATATATATCGCTATTAGTAGGACGCAAAGCAGAATATTTAAAGAAGGGGGCACCAAGGCCACCGTGGCCTGTAAACCTCTGATTTTCAAAGGGGCGTCACGGCCAACGCAAGGGGCTACTACGGCCACGAGCAAGTTTGTTACTGCAGCCATCCACGCTTGTTTGTATGCTTCAAGACGCAGATTGATGAGGTCATCATCTGTGCGCCGGTAAACGCTTCAGGAGCGCATAGGCACTATTTGTGTGTAACGCAAGCATTATGTTATCGGTTTTAAGGCAAAAAAAATCCGATAACGATATTAACAGATATTACATTTTTATGCTAATATCGGGCCTATAATATCGGTTGGCTGATATTATCGGACATCTCTAGTAACAAGCTGCCTGGCTTCTATCGGTGCCAGCTCTGCTCTCTGTGCTTGTTCCAAGGCAGATCTCAGAGAAGTGTTAACCAGATAGTTTGCTTGTATTAGACCCAAATTGCGTAAACCCTGGTTAACTGATAGAAGATGATGTGTGCGATGAGCGGTAATAAGGCTGAGTGTTTTTTTTTCTCTCTCTCTCTCTCTCTCTCGCTCTCTGCTGGAGCAGGGCTCTGTCTGAGACGCTGGCTCTGTCTCTGGCTGTGTCTCTGACAGCTCCCAGGGCCTGATGGGAAGGGCTGGGGGTCTGACAGCAGCGCTGGAGGAGTTACAGGTGGAGGGGAGCGCAGCAGATGCTGCCTGCCGAGCCCACGCCTGGGTGATGCTGACGGCAGGAGAGAGGGATGAGAGGGATAGAGAGAGAGAGAGAGAGGGATGAGAGGGCAGGATGAGAGATGGGGGTGGAAGGGTGGGATGGGGTGATAGAGAGAGGGGGATGAGAGAGAGAGCCTGCAGGGGAGAGGGATGAAACAGAGAGAGAAGGAAAGAGAGAGAGAGAGGGAGCGGGAGAGAGAGCGAGAAAATGAAAAAAAAAAAACGGAGTGAGAATGCAGAGCCCAGTGGTCCCTCAGACATGACTGAAGTCCCCGCAGCGTGGCAGCGTGGCAGTGTGGCAGTGTGGCAGCGAGCAATCGTGGCAGCATGGCAGCGTGGTAGCTTGGCAGCGTGGTAGCGTGGCCGTTCAGGCTGGAGAACCAGTGGTTGGCACCAGGTCTTAGCAGCCTGCCGCCTGGCCCCCCGGCACCCGGTGGTGGAGGTGGGGGAGGTGGTGGGGACTGACCAGGCGAGTTCATGGAGCCACAGCCGTCTCCTGGGTAAGGCTTCAGGCGAACAGACTCTAATGAACAAAAAATCAGTGTCCCTAGCGCAGTCCCACTGAGACCAGGTCTGTGCCCGGCTCTTGAAAGCTACACACTTCACACAGATGCAGCAGCCGCTTTAAACAGCGCAGCCTAGCCTGGAGGTGGTAAGAAATGGTAGAATAGAGGGGGGGGGGGGGTAGGTTTTCAAAACACACACACACACTCACTCACACACACTCACACACACACACACACACACACACACACACACACTCACACACTCACACTCACACACACACACACACACACACACACACACACACACACACACACTCACACACACCCACACACACACACACACACACAAACTCACACAGACACATCCAGAAGGCTCCCGCCGGCTCTCGGCAAAGCTTTTAGTAGATTAGTTAGCCGCTGTGAACTAGTCCAGCAGAATGGGGAGCGAGAGATGGAGAGATGGAGAGAGATGGAGAGATGGAGAGAGATGAAAAGAATAGCTGCACACGGGAGCTGGAGAAGGCGCGAATGTAAAGGCAGCGGGGAAAAAACACCAAGAAAAAAAAAAAAAAAGAAAGAAAGAAAATGGGGAAAGACGCAAGAAAATAAATAATCAAAAGAGAGTAAGCAGTAGTGGCTTATCTGTCAAAGAGGCCCTATGTCAAAACAAAATATAAATCCAAGCCATCAGAAGTGCTGCTACTTAAATATATATTTATAAAACTATAATACATAGTCCAGAGAAAGACAAAAAAAACAAGAAACGGAGAAAGAAAAAAAACAAGAAACATTAAAGTCTATCCAAGGCGTTTGACAGCGTTTATATATAGATGTCCAAAGCCAGGCCTAGATAATCTTACTGACCCAGATTGGCAGGACGGTAGTGGTTGCGATGTATATCGTTGAGAGGGTAGGATGTGTCTAATGGTGATGCGTGGCGTGGCCGCGATGCGGAGCAGACGTGCTGGGTGAGGACAGCACCCTGGAGACCTGACCCGGTCACTTGTGATTAAAATGATCAGGGATTGAAAGGGTTTATGTGGCTAAACACTTGGATGCACAGTTTGAGAGATGGACTGTGTTGTTGTTGTGTGATGAATAAAACATCAAGAAAGCATGGTCTGCTGATGAGCCAGTTTTTTTTTTTTTTTTATGTAACACTGACTTTGATTAGATGACTAAAGCTCTCCCAGTGGTGTTAGTTTCACTATTTTCATGGCTCTTAGATTTTTGTGTGTGTATGTATATGTGTGTGTGTGTGTGTGTGTGTGTGTGTGTGTGTGTGTGTGTGTGTGTGTGTGTGTGTGTAAAAGAGAGAGAGTGTTTGTGCTGTCTGCCACTGTGTAGGTATATACATGTAGGGTGTGTAGGTATGAGTAGGCATTGTTGATTTCCCCTGACGCACGCACACACACACACACACACACACACACACACACACACACACACACACACACACACACACACACACACACACACACACACACACACACACACACACACACACACACACACACACAGTGATGTGACATGTTAAAGACAGCACTGAAATAGACTTGGAATGGCTCACCGTCCAGACACTATGCTGCTTATTTACAGACTGTGTGTGTGTGTGTGTGTGTGTGTGTGTGTGTGTGTGTGTGTGTGTGTGTGTGTGTGTGTGTGTGTGTGTGTGTGTGTGTGTGTGTGGGTGGGTGTGTGGTGTGTGGGGGCACTGGGGTGTGAGTTTGAAATGGGAAATTGAGAAAGGAAATGGAAATAGGAAATAGTGAAATAGAGACGGCTATGGAGATGGAGGCGACAGAGAGAGAGAGAGAGAGAGAGAGAGAGAGAGAGAGAGAGAGAGAGAGAGAGAGAGAGATGAGGACACAGAGGAGGAGAGAAATGAGCACATGAACATGGCAGAGAGAGAGAGAGAGAGAGAGAGATGGACTGAGGACACAGAGGAGGAGAGAAATGAGCACATGAACATGGCAGAGAGAGAGAGAGAGAGAGAGAGAGAGAGAGAGAGAGAGAGAGAGAGATGGACTGAGGACACAGAGGAGGAGAGAAATGAGCACATGAACATGGCAGAGAGAGAGAGAGAGAGAGAGATAGATGGACTGAGGACACAGAGGAGGAGAGAAATGAGCACATGAACATGGCAGAGAGAGAGAGAGAGAGAGAGAGAGAGAGATGGACTGAGGACACAGAGGAGGAGAGAAATGAGCACATGAACATGGCAGAGAGAGAGAGAGAGAGAGAGAGAGAGAGTGAGAGAGAGAGAGAGAAAGCTAGGGGATGTGGATAGAATCGCTTCGGCTGTCTTCGTAAAAGGTATGTCTTCAGGCCTTCGCTTCAGTCAAAGCAGCAAGCAGTGGTAGCAGCACACACACACACACACACACACACCCTAAGACAAGCCTCTGATCTCCATGAATCAATGGCACCAAGAGAACTTTCCCAGCCAAGACCAGTCAATACCCCGGCGACAGCCCAGCCCTCTGGCCATGCAGACAGCACGTCCAATTAGAACAGACAGCCATGCCTTATTCATAAACTGCTCTTTAAGTGACATTAGGGCCACAGCTGAGAGAATGGCCGTGGCCCTTAGCGAGACACTAGCTGAGGCTAATTGGAGGTGATGCGGGCCTATCAGCAGCCTGGGGCCGGAGTGCAAGGGGAAGTCCGAGAGGGGCTGCTGTGCACTGGGCCTGAAATGTTTCTGTGTGTCGCTCTAACCTTCAGGGCTGAGACGTAGTGCCTTGTTTGCCAATGTTTGCTGCTGTGTTTGCTCTCTGTGCCAGCAAATCAAGCCACTCTGGGTGGGATTGTGTGTGTGTGTGTGTGTGTGTGTGTGACTGTGTGTGTGTGTGTCTGAGTGTGTATATGTGTGTATATGTATATGTATGTGCGTGTGTGTATGTGTGTGTGTGTGCGTGTGTGTGTCCGTGTGCGTATGTGTGCGTGTGTGTTTGGGGAAGGCTGAGCAGAAGCACTGATGGGTAGCAGATTTCCAGTCTGTTTCCCAGCAAGGTCACCGCATCATGTCACTTGTCCCTGTACGAAGCCCCATTATCCAGAAGCCTCCCCTGCCCTGCTCTCCCTGCCCAAGTGATATCAATACTGCCACACAACACAACCGCACTGTTTGGGCTTCTTTTCTTTGTGGGGTGCTGAGATGAGAGAGGTGTCTGCATTTAAATCCATTGTATATGAGCTTTAGTCTGTTTTCTGTTGTCTTTTTTAATGTCTAAATGTGGCTTCTCTTCAAATTCAAAAATGTTGTGGTTGTGGTGTGTGCAGGTGTGTGATTGAGGCAGGTGAGGTGTTTTACATGATATACCGACAAAAGCTGGAATTTCAGAAATGTGTATGTGCTGTGTATAGTCTGGTGTCAGAATGGGTTGATGGTGTGTGTGTGTGTGTGTGTGTGTGTGTGTGTGTGTGTGTGTGTGTGTGTGTGTGTGTAATAGTTATAGGCTTTAGTAGTTAACAAGCTAGGAAAGTGAATATAGATTTTCAGAGTGCTTTGGCATAATTCCTTTTGGCTGCAGATACTATCCTATAAACTGTGTGTGTGCGTGTGTGTGTGTGTGCCTGTGTGTGTGTGTGTGTGTGTGTGTGTGTGTGTATGTATGTCTGTGTGTGTGTGTGTGAGTGTGTGTGAGTGTGTGTGTGTGTGTGTGTGTGTGTGTGTGTGAGTGAGTGCGTGTGCATGTGCATGTGTGTGCGTGCAGACTTGTGGCAGCGCAACATTTTAGAATGTTTGTCGGACGTTCCCTTTCTATTTTTTATTGCTCTGCTATTTTGAAGGAGAAATATGTCGCAATAGAAGGGCATATTTAACGGATTCAGTGTAGACAGACATACAAGACAGTTGCTCGCTCAGATCCTATTAGGACATGGTGTGATACTGAATTAAAAGCTGTTCTAAAAGTATTCTTGTTCTCATCCCCCTTTCTGTCTCTCTCTGTCTGTCTGTCTCTCCTCTCCCTCCCTTCGGGGGTGCAGTTTAAAGGCCAAGCCAACCTTCACGTGTTTGAGGACTGGTGTGGATCGTCTGTGGCTCAGCTGAGGAAGAACCTGCACTTCCCCCTCTATCCGCATGTATGTACACACACACACACACACACACACACACATGCACACACAAACACACACAAACAAACATTCTCTCTCTCTCTCTCTCTCTCACTCACTCTCTCTCACACACACATACCATTCAGCACACACACACACACACACACACACACACACACACACACACGGAGACTGTGACATCTCACACTCTACATTACACTTTGCTGAGTCATTGTCAGTCTCACTAGCTTCCCTCAGCTCAACACACAGTACAAATAATTCACAAGTGTGAAACTTAGGGGCAGCCGTGGCCCACTGGTTAGCATTCTGGACTTGTAACCCGAGGGTTGCTGGTTTGAGCCCCGACCAGTGGGCCGTGGCTGAAGTGCCCTTGAGCAAAGCACCTAACCCCTCACTGCTCCCCGAGCGCCGCCGTTGAAGCAGGCAGCTCACTGTGCCGGGATTAGTGTGTGCTTCACCTCACTGTGTGCTGTGTGTGTTTCACTAATTCACGGATTGGGTTAAATGCAGAGACCAAATTTCCCTCACGGGATCAAAAGAGTATTTATACTCTATACGGATTTCTCTTTGTGTTTGGTTTGTCACCGTGTGGCCGCTCAAGCTCGACAAACACTTCCAGCCCATCTGAGAATGTTCCAGAAGTCATACCAGCCCCGCACAGACTCTCTCCGCACCAACAAACACATTTCTCCTCAGTTCAGCTCTTTCCTCATGGTTTCTCAGCTAGGGGGAGAGAGAGAGAGGGAGAGAGAGAGAGAAAGATGGAGAGAGAGTGAGAGATGGAGAGAGAGAAAGATGGAGAGAGAAAGTGAGAGAGAAAAAGAAGAGAGAGAGAGAGATGGAGAGAGAGAGAAAGAAGGAGAGAGAGAGAGAGAGAGAGAGAGAGAGAGAGAGAGAGAGAGATGAAACCTGTGCGCTAGAGAATCTAGGTGTGGTCAGGGCTCAGCACCTCTCAATCCCACTGTGGTAAACAGTAGATAAGGATAATACTCAGCTGGCTTGGCCTGCCACTGTGGGTGATCTGCCCTGTAATGGGGCCTGATTGTGTGCTGTGGAAGTGTCTGGTGAGTCACCTTGGTGTGTGTGTGTGTGTGTGTATGCACAGACAAGAACGACGGTGAAGAAGCTGGCCGTGGCCCCCAAGTGGAAGAACTACGGCCTGAGGATATTTGGCTACATTCACCCCTACAGAGATGGTGAGAGCTCCCCGAGTTGGCCAATTATTACAGGCACACACATTCACACACACACCACTTAACTGAAATGGTAATTAGCTTTAGGTGTTATAATATCACTTTAGATTGGGTAACTACCTCCAATGATTCCATTACCTTCACTGTGTGTTTGTGTGTGTGTGTGTGTGTCTGTACAGTATGTGTGTGTGTGTGTGTGTGTGTGTGTGTGTGTGTGTGTGTCTGGGCTGTGGGCTTTCTGATGGCCTTCATACACAGAAAGCCTTTGCATGGATTGAAGAATGAACCACGTAATTGTTTGGAGAAGGCTCACATGTTGTATTAGCCGGTAGCTCTAACACCGTTTTAGTTTAGATCGAATAAAGACGTGTGTAGATTCACAGTATGCTAAAGAAGGATGTGTGTGTGTGTGTGTGTGTGTGTGTGAGTGTGTGTATCTGAGTAAGCTCATGGGTATAAATAGACGTGGAGCCAGGGCTTTGGCAGACAGTCCGATATAGACATCACACTTCAGGATGGGAGAGAGAGAGGCTGTAACTTCACCTCCTGCTCCACGTCAACACACTCTCACACACTTCACCTCCTGCTCCTCTTGTCTCTCCTAGTCTCTTAAGACCCCAAACATCACACTACCATGCTACATTTATGTGCTACTGTGGTTTCCATAGCTTCCATACCTGTTACAGTTGTTAACAGCCTTTCAAATAGAAAATATTTATACTGACAGCACAAAGAGTATTTGCAGTATTTTTATAGGAACTGCACTAAAGTATACGAATATGTGGTGTTGTTTTTCATAGTGGTATTCCATACACTATTGTATTTAGTATTGACATTCATGGTCTCTCTCTCTCTCTCTCTCTCTTTCTGTTTCTCTCACGCTCTCTCTCTTATGATTTTCTTTTTATTATATTTTGCTCCTGCAGGGGACTTCCAGTTTGCTGTGGCCTCCGACGATAACTCCGAGTTCTGGCTGAGTTCAGACGAGAGTCCGCTGAACGCCCGGCTGCTTGTGTACGTGGGCCGGGTAAGTGTCGACCACCACGCCCAGTCATGAACACCAACTATGACATCAGGCCCACTTAAAGAACAGCAGAACATTCTTGAAGCATGGGGCAGAATGTGGTTTTCATTACGGGCAGGGTGGAACTTGTGGTGTGTCATTGCCACACCACACCATGCGTTTATTTTAACCGACAGACTCAGTCGTTCCCGCCACACCTCTGTGATATCTCCCACAGACCTAACCTCTACCCATTATCCTTAGCGTTTCCTTTTATTAACGTTACCTCTGACTGGCCACGCTTGTCCACATGCGTAGACACTCCAAATCCACAAGCCTCCCTCGTACGGTCTCCGTGAGGGCGGCTATAGCAGGCCCTGCACAGCTGCTGCTGTTGGCAACCGCGTCCAATTTATTTGTTTTTTGTTTGCGTTTCTGAGTGGATAATGCACTTACACCAGCTTAGTGCTGCTGCGTGCATCATCCCAGGAGAAAAGTCAACGAAGTCGAGATCCTTTTTTTATCGTCTCGCTTTTTTTTTTGTTGTCCTTCTTTCCTCCTAATCCTGGCAGCAGGAACAGGGTTTCACTTACGTGCACTGGATCAGAATGTCATCACACAGGATCGGACTGGGCTGCTACTGCAGCAGGGCGCAGGGGTACAGAAGGAGTGGACAGACCCCCTCTGTGACACTTCTGTGGAGGACCGCTGCAGGACCTCACAGTGGGAATGTCTTTCCACTCAGAGGCTTGTCTCTAGATAGGGACACCCATAGCTCCATTTATTCCACTGCTTGGTTGAATTTCCCATTGTCCTACGTAATTTAGAACGACCATTAACCGTATGTTATTTGCACACCTATGAAGTAGGCTAGATCCATTTTTTTGGCCGTATCACACTTGTATATTAATTCGCCAAACTCGTTGTGAAGTTTATATGAACCGTCATGTCGCATCTGAGCTGTAAAATGCAGACGTTCAGAACATAGCAACATTGTAGCATATGACGGAGGTGGCTTTTAGCTAGATGGATGAAAGCAGGCTTGGTAAAATAGCGATTTTTTAATGCTAAAGTTCATCAGAATCTTGGGATACGCCCGCTTGACAACGGGAGAGATATAACTAACGACTGGCGACCGTGCATTAATTTCTGTGAACAGACCAACATTAAGTCCATTATCCCTTACATATCTATGGGGACACCTCTCAGTCAGTGCCATAACCTGGGAATACAATCAACACGTGTCATTTATTAATGTAATAATTTATATGCAGCCTAAGTATGGATCTATGGAGTCTGCAGTATGCAATTAACTATTACAGTACATAACAATTTATTATACACACATGGGGCCAAATCCCCAGTAGTGCAGCTATATTTAAGTTCACTAAAAGCTTAACTGAGGTCCCCTACTCGGATCAAAGCCAATATCTTTGCGAAGCAGCATGAGTTTAACATTGTGGCCTGTCACATTAATTGAAAAGCTCTGCCATAGCCGAGCGGGAAGATGATGACGAGGTGTCATCTTCATCACCTCCTCTGCCATCCGCCCCCGGAGCTTGCGGTTACCATTATGACTGTGTCTCCATGGTGACCACAGGGGGGGAAGCCTCAGGGGATGGATTGTCACACTGCGTACTCGGGGAAGGTGGGGGAGGCTTGGACCTCCTCCTCCTCCTCTTCCTCATCCTCCTCCTCCTCTTCCTCCTTTTTCCTTCCTGCTCCTTCTCTTCTCTGGCTAATAGTAGGGGATATGGGTTTAATCACTGGCCATGGCCAACAGCTCATCACAAAATACATTTCCCGTGGCGATCCCTAAGCCCTCTGGCACGAGCGGGGCGGGAAGTGGACGATAAGCGAGAGAGCTGGATTTCAGCGGCACAATTAGCTGCCCCCACAGAATCCTGTGAACCCTGTCTGTGTGTCTGAGACAAGTGTGTGAGTGAGTGAGTGTGTGTGCGTATGTGTCCAAGTGTGTGTGTGTGGGTGAGGGGCGGGGGTATCGATTACGTCTGGCTAGAGGTACCTGCTCTACACACGCACACACGCACGCACACACAAACTGTGCCTGTGGAGGACTTGATACCCCAAGACTGAGGTGTGATCAATTGATAGCGTGACTTGCCAAGACGCCTTTTTGTCTCACTGAATAATGGCCACCTGTCCAGAACTGGAAGTGATTTCCTGCTGGCTATGCAGCCACACATCCAAAGAAGCACACACTCACAGACACACAACACACACACACACAAACACACACACACACACACACATACACACACACACACACACACACACACACACACACAGTATACCACACATCTCTAGAGCTACTGAAAATCTTTTGAGGCCTAAACTGGGTCTGTGTGTGTGTGTGTGTGTGTGTGTGTGTATGTGTGTGTGTGTGTGTGTGTGTGTGTGTGTGTGTGTGTGTGTGTGTGTGTGTGTGTGTGTGTCTTTGTCTGTCTGTGTGTGTGTCGGTGCATCTGCGTGTGTGTCTGTCTGTGTCTTTGTGAATGTGTGTGTGTGTGTGTGTGTGTGTGTCTTTGTCTGTCTGTGTGTGTGTGGGTGCATCTGCGTGTGTGTCTGTCTGTGTCTTTGTGAATGTGTGTGTGTGTGTGTGTCTTTGTCTGTCTGTGTGTGTGTGGGTGCATCTGCGTGTGTGTCTGCCTGTGTCTTTGTGAATGTACATGTATGTGTGTGTGTGTGTGTGTGTGTGTGTGTGGTCTTTCACTAAAACGGAGTCATTAGACACAGTGAAATGAAGAGCAAGGACCTGGTGAGCTCTCCTGTCCTCAAGGTTTAAAATAGCATGACTGCCCCCCCCCCCACCTCCCTCCCTTACAGTCTTTACCATTCACACACACTCCTCACTCAATGCAGTCTGAGACGCTCAGCCGTCGGGCAGACACGGCCGCAGAAGGAGAACGAGAAATGGGATGGGAGGAGAGAGAGAGAGAGAGAGAGAGACGGAGAGAGAGAAAGTAGATGAAGGTGAAAGGAAATAAATAAAAGGCCAGTAGGTAATGGTTCCGAGGCTCAGGAGCGGTGCTTGTTCGTCTCTGTCTGACCTTTTTTTCATTTGGGGAGGATTGAGGGTCACGGGCGAGCTGAAATGAGTTTTCTCAAGGTAATCCGCTCTTTGGGAACGTCCAGTGCCCTCCGAGCAGGACAAAGCTGCAGCGAAGAGGATGAGGAGGTGGTGTATGTCTGTCTGTCTGTCTACTTATCTATCTGTCTGTCTTTCTGTCTATCGATCTGTCTGCCCATCTCTCAGTCTACCGGTTTGATAAAGAGAGAGAGAGAGAGAGAGAGAGAGATACTTTATTTCTCAAAATATATGTATTTCTGTCTCTCTGCCTTTCAGATTTTTGTGTGTTTGCAAGCATGTCTGTCTGTCTGTCTGTCTGTCTGTCTGTCTGTCTGTCTGCCTCATTATCTCTTTATGTTTTTTTTGCCTGTCTTTCTATCTCTTTCTATTCTTGTATATGTGCCCATGATTTTATATCTGCCTGCCTGTCAACCTGCTTGTCTTCCTGTATATCTGTAGTTCCTTTGTCATTTTGACATTGTTTCTACCACTATTTCTACCAGTGTGTCTGTCTGTCTGCCTTCCTTTCCATCTGTCTGGGTGTTCATGCTTGAGTGTTCCTGCTCCCCTGTCAGCTGCAGGCATTCATTAAGCTGGTCCCTGCTGTTTGCCATGGATCTCTGTGCATTTGTGTGTGAGTTTGCATTTGTGTGTGTCTATGTGTGTGTGTGTGTGTGTGTGTGTGTGTGTGTGTGTGTGTGTGTGTGTGTGTGTGTGTGTGTGTGTGTGTGTGTATGTGTGTGTATGTGTATGTTTGTGTCTTTGTATTTGTCTGTGTCTGTGTGTGGGTGCATCTGTGTATGTTGTCTGTGTGTGTGTGTGTGTGTGTGTGTGTGTGTGTGTGTGTGTGTGTGTGTGTGTGTGTGTGTCTTTGTGAATGTGTGTGTCTGCATTGAGACTAGGATCACACTGATGGGAGAGGGACGAGTGTTACTGCTGCTCTGGAGGCTCCATCACCATCCACTCACTCACTCACTCACTCACTCACCCACTCACTCACTCACTCACTCACTCACCCACTCACTCACTCACCCCCTCACTCACCCACTCACTCACTCACTCACTCACTCACTCACTCACTCACTCACTCACCCACCCACCAACTCACTCACTCACTCACTCACTCACTCACGTAATGGAACCAACTTACAGTAGTATCTCGTAAATTACCCCACTAATAATGCCCTGAATGGTATGAAACTTCTACAGTAGTACAACTATGTTCTTTACTTTACTTACGAGGCATTGAAAAGTTTGTAAGTACACCAGGAGTTTATTTAAATAACACTTGCCTGATGGATGCTACTATCTGCTACTATCTACCGCTGTGTCAACGTTACTTCCGTGATTTGGGAAAAGCCTGTTAAAGTCCTGGCAGGAAGCATGCATAAGGATGTAGATCCAGGAATGCAGTAATATTTTGTTTGTAGTAGCAGTTTGCAACAATTATTAGTTAACACTAAGTTGTAAACACTTCGGGAAAAAAATATTAAAAACTGGATATACCAAAAAACTTTGAGGTAATCGCTTCCTGCCAGGACTTTCCTGCAAAGGACCCTAGGGTGAAATTACTCCGAACCATCGCTTCAACAGAGAGAGAGAAAGACAGACAGACAGACAGCAAGTCATTCATAAATAAAGACAGGAAGATATAAAGAAAAGCAAAAAAGAAAGACTTATGCACAGTAAGCGGGAATGAAAAAAAAAATCTGACCCAGTAGGTCAGCAGCCTTCGGAGGTCCGGCAGCTGTAATGAGGGCCTCTCTGCCCTGTGCTCCTTCGCTGCGCGACTCCGTTGCTCTTGGCCTTGCACGTCAGAGACAGGAAATGGGGTTTCTGTTCAAAGCTCCTGTGCCAGGGAGAGGAGACACACCCAGGCGCAGACTCCATGGAGCTGCCCGTGGCTTTGGCTACCTGTTCGTCCGGCAGGGCTCGGCCTCGCCTCC